>NC_057741.1:37515455-37516809 GCF_004010195.1 Chiloscyllium plagiosum
ATTTCCCTCTCACACACACAATCAAACACACACACACACAATTTCCCTCTCACTCACACACACACAAAATCTCTCTCTCTCACACACACACACAATTTCCCTCTCACACACACAAAATCACACACACACACACACACTCAGAAACACAAACAACACTACCTTTCCCAAGCAACCACCATTCACAATTATATAGTCTGTCTCTAAAAGTTCCAAGATGCCCTGAGTTGGTTCCTGGATTTGATGATGAGATGCTGTGCTGCATACTGAGATATAAAAACAAACAAATGGGCGGCACGGTGGCACAGTGGTTAGCACTGCTGCCTCACAGCAGCAGAGACTTGGGTTCAATTCCTGCCTCAGGCGACTGACTGTGTGGATTTGCACGTTCTCCCCGTGTCTGCGTGGGTTTCCTCCGGGTGCTCCGGTTTCCTCCCACAGTCCAAAGATGTGCAGGTCAGGTGAATTAGCCATGCTAAATTGCCCGTAGTGTTAGGTAAAGGGGTATGGGTGGGTTGTGTTTTGGAGGGTCGGTGTGGACTTGTTGGCCCGGAGGGCCTGTTTCCACACTGTAGATAATCTAATCTAAACCAGATAAATAAACTAAAATGCATTCCAAGTGGCAACTTTTAAGTCACTTAAGGCAAGGATGTTATAACTCAGAGAACCTAACAGTGAGGGTTAGAGCTGAAGCCGGGTAAAACCATAAGAAACAGGAAAGGAGTAGGCCATTCAGTCCATCATACCTGCTCCACCATTCAGTACAATCTTTTCTGCCCTTTCCCCATAACCCTTGGTTCCCCATAACCCTTGAGAATGAGTCCCAGCTTAGTGAACAAACCCACAAACATCTCATCAAGAATCTCTATCTATCTATCATCTAACAAGGACTCAGCTCCCACAGCTCTCTGTGGCGAGGAGTTCCAAAGACTCCCAACCTTCTGAGAGGGGAAATTCCTCTTCATCTTCAGTTTTAAATTGTTGCCCTTTATTCTGGTTCCACACTACCCCAGGAGGGGAAACATCCTCTTAGTATTACCCTGAACAATGCTGTCTGTTCAATGACAGGTACCCCGTGGGACAGAGTGTGTCCTGTCCAGGGGTCCTATCTGACCCGTGACTGGGTCTACATTTACCAGTGAGCCTATTAGCAGGGGGGGAGGCAGGAAAAAAGCAGCTCTGATTGGGGCGACAGTGAGCTGTGCTCTTATTCATCCTGAGGTCTGAGGCCTGGTGAATGAACAGAGAGAGCAGGGAGTGGGCAACCACAGGGGGCCAAAGCTTCCAGTAGGTTGGGGGGGTCAGGGTGTGTGGAAGAGAGGCTGCAAGGATGACCTGGAGAGAGGGCAGCTGGAGG
>NC_057741.1:37518230-37519650 GCF_004010195.1 Chiloscyllium plagiosum
GTGAGGGGTGTCAGGGGGCGGAGGCTGTGAGGGTGTGGGGGTGGGGGAGGTGATGTGGTGGTGGATGTGTCTTTGTGCATGGCTCTGGGCTCTCTGAATACAGTGGTGTGGATAGTCCCCAAAAATGCAGAAAAAGTTAATGATTCTCGGTGTTTCTGGTTTTAAAAGAACCCAACAGTACGGGAAAAGGCCCTTTGGTCCATCGTGTCTCCTGCTATCAACAAGCACCTTTCTATTTGATTACAGTTTTCACCACTTGCTGTGGTGTTCATGTGCTCACTCCCATTCAGACCCTCAGAGCCTAGTCTGGCACTCAATACAACCACAGTGGTCCGAATGTAACCCCAAGCCCACTTCCTCTCCTACTCCTGATAATCTTTCAACCCTTGGGGTAATGGGAATCTTTCCACCTCTTCCTTAAGAATATTCAAAAACTCTGCTTCCACCACCTCTTCAGGAAGAGAGTTCCAAAGACTTGCAACATGAAAAAGAGATCACCTCATCGCTTATTTAAACTCTGATTTTTTAGCAATGGCCCTTGCTCTTGATTCTCCACAAGAGGACACATCCTGTCCACATCCCCCCTGCCCAGGTCAGGCAGGAGTTGAGAGAGTCATCAAGTCTTTGGGAAAGGCCCTTGGGCCCATCTTGTCTGTGCTGGTCATCAAGCACCTATCTATTCTAATCCTATTGTTCCAGCACTTGGCCTGTAGCCTTGTACATCTTGGCATTTCATAAATATCTGACGGTTCTCCCCTCCCTCATCCCGTTAAGTCATGAGTTCCAATTTCACACCATCCTCTGGGTGAAAATAAAATTATTTCCTCAAATCCCCTGTTAACCACTTGTCACTGACCCCTCGACTCAGAGGAAAATGTTTCTTCCTATCTGCCCTGTCTATCCCCCTCAGAATTTTGTACGCCTCAGTCAGGTCCCCGTTCATCCTTCATTGCTTGAAGGAAAACACCCCTAGTCTATCCAATCTTTCTTCACAGCAAAATTGCTCAATCCTGGGCAACTTCCTGGTAAATCCCCTTTGCACCCCCCTCCAGTGCCACCACATCCTTCCTTTTGTACAGTACTCCAACTAATGTTACACTCAACTCCATTATAGACATTTCCGCCACCTCCAAACAGACCCCACCACCAGGGATATATTTCCCTCCCCACCCCTCTCCGCCTTCCGCAAAGACCGTTCCCTCCGTGACTACCTGGTCAGGTCCACGCTCCCCTACGACCCACCCTCCCATCCTGGCACTTTCCCCTGCCACCGCAGGAACTGTAAAACCTGCGCCCACACCTCCTCCCTCACCTCTATCCAAGGCCCCAAAGGAGCTTTCCACATCCATCAAAGTTTTACCTACACATCCACTCATATCATTTATTGTATCCGTTGCTCACGATGCGGTCTCCTCTACAT
>NC_057741.1:37519861-37526979 GCF_004010195.1 Chiloscyllium plagiosum
CCCTCCTCTAGCTTATCTCTCCACGCTTCAGGTTCTCTGCCTTTATTCCTGATGAAGGGCTTTTGCCCAAAATGTCGATTTTGCCTGTCCTCGGATGCTGCCTGAATTGCTGTGCTCTTCCAGCACCACTGATCCAGAATCCATTATAGCCTCCCAGCTCTTGTATTCAATGCCCTGACTGATAAAGGCAAGTATCCCATATCCCTTCTTAACCACCTGTACTGCTGCCTTCAGGGATCTCTGGGTGCCTTGAACCAAGTCACCTCTTAATCTTCTAAACTCCAGAGGATATGTGTAATCTTTCCACAACAAGATATCCCATCCATTCCAGGGATTGGTCAGGTGAAGCTTCTCTGAACGGCTTGCAGTGAGGTGTTTTTCTTCCAGCTTCCACTGAGTTCCGCTGGAGCACTGTACCAGAGCTTATTGCATGGTAGCTAAATACTTCAGACTATAAGGAGCCAAGAATTTTACTTCTGACCCCATTTGGACCTTGGGCTAAACTGTTTGATTCTCCACCCAAAGGCAGAGTGACTTCATGAGACTGGGTGGAGCTTATTACAACTTTGACGTAAACTTTTTCCAAACCATTACCTTTATGCAGCACTGTCCTCCTGAGACATTTGACAATGGGGTTCAAAATTCTGAATAAAAATAAAGCAGAAGAACTGCTGACACTGGAAATCAGAAATGAAAACAGAAATTGCTTGAAAATCTCGGCAGGTCTGGCAGCATCTGTGGAGAGAAAGCAGAGTTAACGTTTTGGGTCCAGTGACCCTTTTTCTGAACTTAAACGTTAACTTTGCTTTCTCTCCAAAAGATGCTACCAGACCTGCTGAGATTTTCCAGCAATTTCTGTTATTGATTCTCAAATTCTTAAACAGTTTTGTTGCTAAAAATGAGAAGGAACAGTTTCCATTGGCAGGAAGATTGGTTACTGGAGGTCACAGATTTGACGTGATTGGCAAAATAACCAGAGACAGCAAGAGGAAATGTTTCCTTTCACAGCGTGATGTTGTGATCTGGAATGTGGATTCAGTGAAATCGGAAGTTGGATAAGTACATGAAGTGGAAATGTATGCAAAGTGGAGCAAGTGGAGTGGGTGGGCCTGATTGAATGGTTCTTCCAAAGAGACAGCATTGGTACAAGGGGTTGAGTAGCCTCCTGCTGCATTGTATCATTTTACCATTCTGCAAGACCCAGCAGACAGACCAAACTTGGGAATCAACTCTGACATGTACAAAAAATACTATCACTGTAACTGGTAGCGATAATAACCATATGCTTTCAGTACACTGAAACAACTCACAATGTTACTGTGCATTTAATTAGAAGTGCATCAAAAACACAACATTCCTGGATGTGAACCAATTCCCTATCGCCAATAAGGTGAATGCAAAAAGCACTCAAACCGGGGAATAGACTTGACAGTCTACTGGGTCCATTTTAAAATGACCTAAAATCAGTTCCCCTCACAGCAATACATTAGCAATATTACAGAGTATTATCTTCAGTTATAATTTCATTCTTTTTATTGTAGGCAATTCTTCAGGGAGAAGTTAAATTTACAGCTCTGTTTGATGCAGTCAAATTAAATTCCGTGATATGGGCATTGTCAGCTCGGCCAACATTTATTGTCCTTAAGGTGGTGCTCTGGAGTATCTGCCGTGACCTGCTGCAGTCTGTGAGGTACACCCTTGGTGCTCTTAGGAACAGGCTTGTGGGATCTTCGTCTGGTCACACTGAAACAGCGGCAACGCATTTCCAAGTCAGAACGGTGAGATGCTTTGAGGGGAATGTACAGGCAGTGGTGTTTCTATAAGAAATAGCAGCAGAATTAGGCCATTCAGCCCATCAAGTCTGCTCCACCATTCAATCATGGCTGATATGTTTCTCAGCCCCAATCTCCTGTCTTCTCCCCATTGCCCTCAATTGCTTTACCAATCGAGAACCTATCTGTCTCTGTCTTAAATGCATTCAATGGCCTCCACAGCCCTCTGTGGCAATGAGTTCCAGATTCCCCAACCTCTGGCTGAAGAAGTTCCTCCACATCTCAGTTCTTACTTCACACGAGGCTGCGCCCTCGGGTCCTAGTTTCTCCTCATGCATCTGCTGGCTTTTCCTCCCAGATGGAAGTGCTCAGGGTTTCAAAGGTGCTCAGGAGCCTTGATGAGTTACTACACTGCATCTTGTAGTTAGTACACACTGCTACCGGGGAGCTTCAGTGTTGGAGGGAGTGAGTGCTTGTGGATGTGGTGCCAATCAAGCGAGCTGTCCTCAAGCTTCTTGAATGTTGTTGAAGCTGCACCCATCAGGGCAAGTGGGGAGTATTCCATCATATGCCTGACTTGTGCCTTATACGTGGTGGACAGGCTTTGAGAAGTCAGGAGATGCGTTATTCACTGCAGTGTCCCTAGCCGCTGACCTGCTCTTGTAGCCACTGTGTTTATATGGCTAATCCAGTTCAGTTTCTGGTCAATGGCAACCCCAAGATGTTGATAGTGTATTAATTAATGGTAATTTCTGGAGTACAAGTCTTCAGTGCTATTACCAGAATGCTGTCAGGACCATTAGCCTCTGTAGTATGGTTAGATTCACCCTTGTTAGAAATGATCATTGCTTTACACTTGTACAATAGGGTTAGGGTTCAGTGATTGTCATTATTCCCCCCCCCCCGAATCAGCTCAAACCGGAACGTTATCCAAATCTTGTTGTACTGCTTCAGTATCTGAGTTATCGTGAATGGTGCTGAACATTGTACAATCATTGACGAACATCTCTGTGTCTGACCTTATGATGAGGCAACGTAAGATGGTTTGGGCTTGGACACTACTTTGATAAACTCCTACAGAGATGTCCCAGAGCTGAGAGGACTAGTTTCTAACAACCATAACTGCCTTCCTATGTGCCAGGAATGACTCCAACCGGCAGAGAGTTTTACCCTGATTCCAATTGACTCCGGTTTTGCCGGGGATCTTTGATGCCACACCCGGTCAAATATGGCCTTGTTGTCAACGGCTGTACCTCTCTCCTCCCCCCTGGAATTCAGCTCGTTTTGTCCATGTTTGAACCAGGGCTGTAATGAGGTCAGGAGCTGAGTGACCCTGGGGGAACCCAAACTGGGGGTCACTGAGCAGGTTATTGCTGAGCAGGTGCTGCTTGATAGCTCTGTTGATGACACCTTCCATCACTTTACTAATAATGGGGCAGTAACTGGCCAGGTTGGATTTGTCCTGCATTTTACGTATGGGACAAACCTGGTCAATTTTCCACATTTTCAGGTAGATGCCAGTGTTGTAATTGTACTGGATGGGGAGTGGTAATTTCTGGAGTACAAGTCTTCAGTGCTATTACCAGAACGTTGTCAGGACCATTAGCCTTTGTAGTGTCCAGTGCCTCCAACCATTTCTCAATGCCACGTGGCATCAATCGAATTGGCTAAAGACTGGTGTCTGTGACGCTGGGAATCTCTAAAGGAGGCCAAGATGGATCATCCACTCAGTACGTCTGGCTGAAGACTGTTGCAAATGCTTCAGCCTTACCTTTTGCACTGATGTGCTGGGCCCCCCAATCATTGAGGGACAGTTGCAGTGGTATTATCATGAAGCAGTTGTTGGTCGTGATGTAAATCTTTGAACATCTGTGGAGTACAATTCTCAAAGCATCACAGGTCAGGTGAATTGGCCATGGTAAATTGCCCATAGTGTTAGGGGCATTACTCAGAGGGAAATGGGTCTGGGTGGGTTGCTCTTCGGAGGGTCGGTGTGGACTGGTTGGGCCGAAGGGTCTGTTTCCACACTGTAGGGAATCTAATCTAATCTAAACTAACTGAGTGAATTGCTTTAGCTAGGTCCTTGAATACAATGGAGATCTCCTGGTGTTGTTCATGATATTTTTCTTGGATGTTTCTGGGAACGCTGACCATGTTGGAAGTTCCTCTGGAAGGTCTGAAACCATACTGTGTCTTTGGGAGGATTTTCCCAGCTACAGGAAGTGGGCAGTTCAGGAGAATATGCATATTCCCCATGATAGACAAGATGGAATTACCTTGATCATTCCTGCTGTAAGATTTATCACCCTCATAGCCTCAGAGATAGAGTCATAAAGCTGTACAGCACAGAAACAGACCCTTCAGTCCAACTTGTCCATGCCGATCAGACTTCCTAAATTAATCTAGTCTCATTTGCCGGCACTTGGTCCATATCCCTCTAAACCCTTCCTGCTGTGTGCAAATTGGCTGTTCCTTTCTCCTGCATTGCAGCAGAGACTGCACTCAAGAAATATATTTCAATAGCTGCACAGTGAACTTGGAATATCCTGAAGTCATGAAGGGAGCTATTAATTCAGGGAACAAGAGAAACCAGTGCTGAGTAATACACTAGGTAACAAGGACTCCTGTGTATATAGCACTGGAACATTTGGATTCAGTATGCCTACAGTAAGCAATCAATAAGAGTTACTGCTGCTTTAATCTGCTTTACAGAAAACTGGGCATAGCTTGATACCTAATCTAAATCCCATATTAACATTATTCAGTAAACACAACACTGTACTAGTTCACATGATATATCTCTACTGCCATCTGCTGACGTACCTCAATACTACACCATGCTGTCAACTTCATTTCTCAGAGACATGAGGCAAAAAGTCAAGGAACGTTTTTGACAAACATTTATAAGAGACTGGTTTGGCCTCAAATAGAGGGACACAGCACTTTTGAAAGGATGTGAAGGCCTTAGGGAAGTGGCTAAAAACCTTTATAAGGATAGTCCCTGAGGTGAGGGGCTCCTGTTATTGTCAGAGGCTGAGTGGAATTTTGATTTGATTTATTATTGTCACATGTACCTAGGTACAGTGTAGAGTTTTGTTGTGCATACAATACAAGCAAATCAAACCATAGAACATGAGCAAGGAATACAATGTTACAGCTGCAGAGAAAGTGCACAGAGAGCAAGATCAACATTAAATTTAAGATTTGAGAGGTCCATTCAGAAGTCGGGGAACACAGGGAAGAAGCTGTTCTTGAGCCTATTTGTACATGTGTACAAACTTTTATATCTTCTGCCCAACAGAAGAGAGTGGGAGGGGTCTTTGATTACGTTGGCTGCCTTTCTGGGGCAGCGGGAAATGTAGATGGACTCGATGGTTGGAAGGTTGGTTTGTGTGATCGACTGGGCTGTGCTCACTACTCTTTGTAGTTTCTTGTGGTCTTGGGAACAGCAGTTGCTAAACCGCAGTGCAATGCATCCAGATAGGATACCTTCTGTGATGAATCTATAAAAATTGGTAAGAGTCCTTTTGGACATGCTGAATTTCCTTAGCCTCCTGAAGAAGTAGAGGCATTGTTGTGCTTTCCTGACCGTTGCATCGACATGGGTGGACCAGGTAGATTGTTGGGGATCATCACTCCCAGGGACTTGATACTCTCAATGTTTTCCAGGCTGCACCCAGAGCCCCCCATCGTGACACCTCCAGGGGTCACAACCTCCTGTGGACGATATGCTCCAAACTGGCTTTGACTCTCTCACAAAGTTCAAGTTCCAGAGCTTCCTTATTCCAACCTTACCATTGAAAGTTTAAGCATGTGGAGGGACACTGTTTCTAAGGGGAGATGCCCCTCTTTCTCTCTCATCTCAACTGCAGGCTGATCTGGAGGCTCTGGAGACAGGCAGCTCATCCTCAGCTGAACGGTAAGATGAAGGGAGGATGTACCCAATGGTGGGTGTGTCACAGTCTGAGGATTCGGAGTGGACCATTTAGGATGGAGACGAGGAGGCATTTCTTCACCTAGAGAATGGTGAGCTTGTGGAATTCATTCCCACAGGAAGCAGTTGAACATTGAATATATTCAAGAGGCGGCTAGGTATAGCATTTGGGGCGAATGGGATCAAAGGCTATGGGGAGAAAGCTGGATTAGCCTATTGAGTTAGACGATCAGCCATGATTGGGATGAATGGCAGAACAGGCTCGAAGGGCCGAATGGTCTCCTCCTGCTCCTATCTTCTATGTTTCTATGTAAACCCACCATCTGATCTCAACAAGTGACAGTTCCCCAGTGCACAGTGCAGGTCATCACCTCCTGCTGACCCCAGCATCAGCATTCTAAAACCATGGGACAAATTCCTTCCCTGAGAATTCCACCAAGAGGGAAGAGAGAAGGAATTGAGTCAAAGTGTCATACAGATTGGAAACAGACCCTTCAGTCCAACTAGTCCATGCCAACCATGTTCTTCAACTAAACTAGCCCCACTTGCCTGCATTTGGCCCTTATCCCTCCAACCCTTTCCTGTTCATGTAGTTATCCAAATGTCTATTAAATGTTGTACATGTACCTGCATCCACCACTTCCTCCAGCAATTCATTCCACACGTGAACTGCTGTGTAAAAAAAAAGTTGCCCCTCATGCTCTTTTCAAAACTTGCTCTCTCACTTTTAAAATATCACTTTGAACTCCCCCATCCTAGGGAAAAACACCTTGCTTTTCACTTTATCTATGACCTTCATGATTTTATAAGGTCATCTCTCAACCTCCTACCCTCCAGTGAATGCAACAACATTGCTTACCTTAGACATTTATGGGTACAACAATCATGTATCCAGGAGAGTAATGCAGGTTAACCTACTATTTCAAAGGTGAACCAGATGAAATCAAATCCTTTATAAATCGAATTCCTCAAACTGTGATATCACCTTGGGGCAACTTCAGATCAAAATGCCTTTATCCTTTTGCTTCAATTTTCAAAATGTGTTCTTACAAGGCAGTTCCAGAGGAAGGAGACTGTCCAAGGCAAAACTAAAGGTCTTTTTTTTTAACCAGGTGCCATACTCACAACAACAATTCCAGCTCCTGCGAGTACACTTTCTGTTATCTCAATGTCTCTCTCATATTTCATTGCCTTCCCACCTTCTGCAAGCTAGAATGTTGGAATTTGTATTCTGACTCAGCAAATTATAGGTTCAAGCCCCAATCCAGACACCTGTATTCCCAATTCCTCCGCCTCCGCCGTATCTGCTCCCAGGAGGACCAGTTCCACCACAGAACACACCAGATGGCCTCCTTCTTTAGAGACCGCAATTTCCCTTCCCACGTGGTTAAAGATGCCCTCCAAAGCATCTC
>NC_057741.1:37527631-37577004 GCF_004010195.1 Chiloscyllium plagiosum
TTCAGGCTCACTGCCTTTATTCCTGATGAAGGGCTTTTGCCCGAAACGTCGATTTTGCTGAAGCTCCTCGGATGCTGCCTGAACTGCTTTGCTCTTCCAGCACCATTGATCCAGAATCTGGTTTCCAGCATCTGCAGTCATTGTTTTTACCCTACTTAGATACAAGCCCACCGTTCTCCCCCACACCCCCCAAAGGTTTGGCTGTATCATTGAAGTTGCCATCCTTCAGGTGGGGCATTATGGGAAGACTGCAGTTCCCCGCTCCTCAAGGGAATGTACACAATTGGAGGGCCTTCTTTTTGAGGAACACCAGGGGAGTTCTCTCCAAACATCCTGATTTATTGTTTATTCCAAAATCAACAGCTTATCTGGTCCCTATCAGTTCACAATTTCTGGGATCTTGCTGTGAGTGAATTGGCCACCACAGTTCCTATGTTTCAACGATGGCTGTGTTTCAAAGGGCCGTCATTGGCTGTAAAACACTTTGGGACATTCCGAGGTTCTGAAAAATGCTGGATAAACACTTCACCCTTTCCTTCCCCCTACATCCAAACTGGCCTGAGCATGTGACACCAGCTAGCACTGGAAAACCAATTCTCTTTCAAGGCAAGAAATTACCCACATATTTCTGCTCAAAACATACTTTTACCATTTAGTTACCATTGGATCTGCAGCTCTCTAGTGGTTTTTTGTAGGTTACTCCTTAAATCGCACATGCAAATACATTGTTGGAAAGATTATGTTATACTTAAAGCATATAAAATTCTGAGAGGCAGGGTGCAAAGGTCAATTTCAAGGGGGAAAGGGTTTAAGGTGAGAGGGAAAAGTTTAAAAGGAGATGCGCAAGGAATATGTTTAAAACCAGAGAGGGTGGTAGGTGCCTGGATTGCATGCTAGGGGAGGTGGTGGAAGCAGATACAATAATAGACACATTTGTACATACGCATGAACAGGCAGGGAATGGAGGGATATGGACCAGATATAGGCAGATGGGATTAGTTCAGAATGGCATCAGCACAGACTTGCTGGGCCGAAGGGCCTGTTCCTGTGTTGTACTGTTCTATGTTACATGTTGTTCCATCATTCTACTGATGTACTGAAAGTTCAAGTTGAATAAAATGTTTTGCATGTTAACTGTCAATTCCCATTATTTAGAGAATTAGCACACAATCAGGTAAAATGTCAATCAAAAACAAATTCAGAGCATGATTCCAGTCAAACAATATTTGCTTAAAACATTGTCAATTGAGGTTCTTTAAGAGGCAAACTCTTATAGAGCCCAGCGCTTCCACTAAAACAAAGTGACCACTATTGTTGTGGATGGGTCACGGAGCTGAAGAGAAAGTTGCTTTTGTACAGTCACCCAGGATGTCATTTGTGACTCTGACAGAGTACCAGATTACCAGAATTTAGGAAATGGGATCCCCTGGCACATTCAACATTTCTTACCTCCCTAATTTTCCTTTGAACAGCAGTGTCCTCCTCTTGCTGTCCTCTTGAACTGCTATGGTCTGCCTGCTGTTCGTTTGGGAGCCTTTTTTTAATTCATTCACAGGTTCTGGGCATCACTGGCCAGGCCAGCATTTATTGCCCATCCCTAGTTGCCAGAGGGTATGAAGAGCCAAGCATATTGCTGTGGGGCTGGAGTCACATGTAGGCCAGACCAGGTAAGGATCACAGTTTCCTTCCCTAAAGGACATTAGTGACCCAGATGGGTTTTTACCAACAATGACCAATGGATTCTTGGTTACCATTAGAATCTTAATTCCAAATATTTATTAAATTCAAATTTCACCATCTGCCATGGTGGGATTCAAACCCAAGCCCCAAGAATGTTACCTGGGTCACCGGATTAACAGTCCCAATGATAATACCACTACCATTGCCTCCCTGAGTTTCGGGGTTATGGCCCAGCACAAGTGAAGGAATGGCTGGTGTGTGGGTGACCTTCCAGAGAACAGAGGCCACAGCTTTGAGAGGTGCTGCAGAGCAACTGGTTTTGTTTCTCTTTATCAGCTTTGTGGGACATGGGTGTCACTGATAAAGGTCTGTTAGCCATCTCCAATTGCCTTTGAACTGAGCGTCTTGCTAGGACATTTCAGAGGGTGGTTAAGAGCCAACCACTTTGCTGCAGGCCCGACCAGGAACTTTTCTAAAGAAGAGTCATGTTGAACTCAAAACATTAGTGGCTACATTTCATTCCAAGGTACAATGGAGGTGGGAATGTACAGGATAGCTAGTTAGCTACTATTAGGCCCATTTGATCCATATTACTAAGGAGATGGACTTTGAGAGGGGACTATCTCTCTATTGAAAGCTATTTAAGAATCAGATATACAGGTTTTCCCAAAAATTGAAATCACTGAACTTCATAGATTTCACAGAACGCCATAGCTTTGGTCTGCAAGAATCGGGGGGAAAACACGAGGTGAAGATATAGAGGTAGCAAGATGTTATAGTGCATCACACAAGAATCTGTGTTAAATATTGTACTCAGATTGAAGAGACCGGGGTTATTAGGGTTTAAATGAAGCTGAAAGTTTCCCCGAGCTATGTCGAGAGGAAGGGATTTCTATGAAAGTCGGGTCCAGGCCTCGACATTAACTGTCTGGAAAAGGAAAAAGCAGCTCAGAATCATTTTGCTCTGGTTCCTGGACAATAAACCTTCAATTCAAGGGTCAGAGATGGAGACTTTCAGCCTTTTCAATGTTAAATGGAGATCTTTTCTGTGATTTGAGAGTATAATTTGCCTTCTGGGTGAAAAAGTGTCAAGTTACTGTTGCTTTTAGTTTGTGTATTACAGTGAAAGTCTTAAAACTTAAAATCATGTTGTGCACTTTCTTCAAGTTAGCCAATAGGAACTCAAATTTCTTTTTAAAACTTATTGGGCTTTATGTAATTGAGGTGAGGGAGAGGGACCTGAGTAGGACTGGAACGTAGATCATTCCATACACATTCTCACAAAAAGACAGGAACTGTTCAGACCCAGGGTAGACCAGCAGGTGGCTGGAAGAACACAGCAAGCCAGACAGCATCAGGAGGTGCAGAAGTCAACATTTCGGGTGTAACCCTTCTTCAGGACGCTGTGTTCTTCCAGCTTCCTACTGGTCTACCTTGGATTCCAGCATCTACAGTTTTTTTGTCTCTTACTGTTCAGACCCAGAACAATACCTCTAATTCAGAAGTGAAAAGAGTTAAAGAAGAAACTGTTCAATGCGGTAGATTCTTTACCTTGGAGTGTTCAAACATCCAAATACACAGAGTTCCCAATTTACAAACATCTGACTTATGAACGTGATCCCATTCAGGGGTGTAATGTTAAAGATCTGACCTACGAGCATTAAAAATGGATACATTATGTTGTCCTACACTGTGTTCTGGTCTGTGAACAGTCTCAGGAATGGAACCCATTCACAACCGCTTGCATTAAAAACTAAAATCCATTGGGTCTCACTCCGTCTATACACTGCAAACATTATAACCATCTATTATTACTCCCAATAACAACATTTGATTAAATTACCAGCTATTAAGTTAAAAAATAAAACTCATTGAATTACTAAATGAAAGAATTGTCCTGCTAAGTGTAATTTTGGAAAGCAGTCATTTGCATCCTGTTTACATTCTTAAGGTAAACATTGTGTAGGATGAGCCAATGTGATTAAATCATACACAGTGCCGACTCCTCTAAAAACATTTTCTGCACATCATTGCAGAGTTAGATCCAGCCTTGAAGAATGGAAGCTGCTCAGCCAGAATACATTCCATAATGCCCATAACCTTTGAAAACCCTAAGTTTAATCTGTTCCCAATTGGCAGCTGTGCCTTCTGCTGTCTGAGACCTGAGCTCTGAAATGCCCTCCCTCAATCTCTTGGACTTTCCACTTCTCTTTCTATCTGCAAGACCCTCCTTCAGCAATCTTTCGGAATCTGACAATATCACTTTCTATGGTTTCTTGTCAAAACGTTCAATGTGGTGCGCCTGTGCTACACTCTGGCATGATGCTTGATAAACGTAAGTTGATATGTGTGTAAGCACAGCAATAAGGCTTGCAGCCCAACATGGTGGAAAGGAGGGGGGGAACCAGACACCCTTTTGCATTATGCAGAGATGAAGAGAGATATCACAAACAAAGGTGGAACAATCATGTAGACTCTGCTGGATTCAGAGAGTTATCGAGGTTAGAGTCAACAGGCACTTATTTCAAAACAGAACCACAATAAAGGAAGTTGCAATTAACTTGATTTCATAACAATTGAACACTCAGTGTTTTATTACAGAATCTGTAATTATTCACTGGTGAACTACACTGGAATTCGAGTCCCACAATTCTCACAGTGGCCACAAATGTGAAAATTTGAAAACTGCTGAAACGCCCAATTCTACCCAACTGCCCAACTCAGGATGAAAGAATATGCACATCAGTTTTTTTTCCCTGTTAACTAGCAAATAACTAACTACTGTATAATGAAACTGTTTCAATCAATAGCAAAAAGTAGACAAATTGAATTGTTAATGTACAGGTAGTTCTTCTATAATGCAATGGTTGTGTTCTTGTGCAACCCCATGTTATAGAAAAATCGCGTGTTAGAAACAGCGCTTAAAGGGTTGGTGATGTAACGTGTGACAGCCAACACACGTTTTAAAAGTTCCTGCTTTAGGAACACTGGCTCCATTTCACCAATCATGTTCCAACGAATTGTGTTAACAAAACACGGGTTAAAGCAGAACGATCAGTATAACTTAAACATTGTCCCTTCCTGAAAATTACCAATTATCAGACATACAAAGAGACAAGGCAAGACGTAAGGACAAGTCAGGGGAGCACAGTTCTGGAACTAGTCTGGATCATGAACATTGAGGAGTTGTTTTTTTTCTGATTCATTTGATTTCTGCCAACTCAGATGATGATCCAAGTTTGTGGATATTCTGATTCACAATAATCACTGGTTGAGGTTTTGCACTTGCAGTGTTTCTGACTTATCTTTTGAACAGGGGATTTGCAGAGCACACCAAACAGGCTGCAGAGAGAGTTTTAAACTAAATAGGGTGGCACAGTAGCTCAGTGGTTAGCACTGCTGCCTCACAACGCCAGGGACCCGGGTTTGATTCCAGCCTGGGGCGACTGTCTGCGTGGAGTTTGCACATTCTCCCTGTGTCTGCGTGGTTTCCTCCCACAGTCCAAAGCTGTGCAGGTCAGGTGAATCGGCCATGCTAAATTGCCCGTAGTGTTCAGGGATGTGTAGGTTAGGTGCATTAGTCGGGGGTAGGGGAATGGGTCTGGGTGGGTTAGAATTCGGAGGGTCAGTGTGGGCTTGTTGGGCCGAAGGGCCTGTTTCCATACTGTAGGGATTCTAATTCTAAATAGATGGTTCCGGAGAAGGTGGTGCACACTCCCAAAGCTAAAGGATTTGACAACATCGCAGGGCAGCAACTTAGGCAATGATTCCCAGACTGTCTAAACATAAAACTTACCAACTATGGTCAAAGAGGGAAAAAACAGTCAAAAAGCAAAATTAACAGCCTTCAGAGAAATGCATATCATGTTCAAAACAAAGTAAATAAATTAGTGGCACAAAAAGAAGTTAATGGGTATAATGTTACAGCCATTTGCAGAGAAATAGTTACAAGAAGATCAAGCATGGGAACTAAAGAGGGAGAAAGTGAGGACTGCAGATGCTGGAGATCAGAGCTGAAAATGTGTTGCTGGAAAAGCGCAGCAGGTCAGGCCACATCCAAGGAGCAGGAGAATCGACGTTTCGCGCATTAAGCCCTTCTTCAGGAAGGGCTCATGCCCGAAATGTCGATTCTCCTGCTCCTTGGATGCTACCTGACCAGATGGGAACTATAGAGTCAGGAATATGTGACTGTTCAAAAAGGAGTAGCTGGGCCCATGAATAATAGCTGTTCTTGGGACAGAAAATTAATCAGGAAATACTGAGGGCATGTTAAAAAGCCAGGACGTTAATCATGGGTGACTGTACAACGCCTCTTCTTCCTCAGGAGGATAAGGAAATTTGACATGTCCATAAGGACCCTCACTACATTTATAGGTGCACCATGGAAAGCATTCTATCTGGATGCTTCACGGCCTGGTATGGCAATAACTCTGCCCAGGACCATAAGAAACTACAGAGAGTTGTGAACACAGCCCAGTCCATCACACAAACCAACCTTCCATCCAGTGACCCCATTTACATTTCTCGTTGCCACGGAAAGGCAGCCAACGTCATCAGAGACCACGCCCACCTGGTTATAATCTCTTCCAACCTCTTCCATCAGACAGAAGACAGAGAAGTTTAAACACATGCACCAAAAGGTTCAAGAACAGCTCCTTCCCTGCTGTTATTAGACTGCTGAATGGACCTCTGACATTTCAAATGTAACGTTGATCTTGCTTGTTGTGCACTTTCTTTGCAGCTGGAACTTTATATTCCTCACTCTGTTCTATTGCCCAATGATGTTTGTATGGTAATGACCTGCCTGTACTGTATGGTATGGTAATGACCTGCCTGTACTGTATGGTATGGTAATTACCTGCCTGTACTGTATGGTATGGTAATGACCTGCCTGTACTGAATGGTATGGTAATTACCTGCCTGTACTGTATGGTATGGTAATTACCTGCCTGTACTGTATGGTATGGTAATTACCTGCCTGTACTGAATGGTATGGTAATGACCTGCCTGTACTGAATGCAAAACAAAACTTTCCACGGAAATTGGGTACACGTGACAACAATAAATTTAATCACATCAAAATTTAATTGTTATGTAGACTGGGATAGTCAGATCAGAGAGATAGGTAAAAACAAGGACTGCAGATGCTGGAAACCACAGTCAAGATTAGAGTGGAGCTGTGCTTTTCCAGCACCACTCTAATCCAGATCAGAGAGGTAACCATGAAATTACATCCTTTATTGCCTCCCTTTTGAAAAGTCACATATTCCTGACTATTTAGTTCCCAGGTTTGATCTTCTTGTAACCATTTCTCTGCCATAGTGTATTCAGACCAGTTTCTGAGAATAATATATAGCAAATCCTACCAATCAGGCTATTTGGATCTGCTGATATGAATGTGCTGAGGCAGATTTCCTAAGAAACAGTGACCATAACATGATGGTATTAAGAATGAGTTTGAAAATGAGAAGATTGAGTGAGAAGGCTTATAAAGGAATGAGGGCAGAGCTTACTGGTGTGGACTGGGAAAACATCAGAAACTTGAACACACATCCCAACAGGTTCAAGAACAGCTTCTTCCCTGCCGTTATTAGACTGCTGAATGGACCTCTCTAACCTCAAATAATGTTGATCTTGCTTTGCACACCTACTGTGCAACCATAATCCTGAGTGCCTCCCTCTGTCTAAGCACCCAATAATCTAAATGTCCTTGTTTGCTATGATCTTCCTATACTGCTCATAAAACAAAGCTTTGCACTGTACCAGATCTAAAGGAGTTGAGCAGAAAAGATAGTTGATGGGCAATTGGCAAACGTTTAAGAAAATAGTTCGTGGCTCACCACAAAGATGTATCCCAGTGAGGAAGAAAGATTCTTGGAAGGGGATAAACCAACCATGATTAATCAGGGAAGTTAAAGATGGCATTAGATTGAAAGACAATATACAATGAGACTATGATTCATAGTAAGCTGGAGGATTCAGAAAGTTTTAACAAGTAACAAAATATCATCTAAAAAAGTTTAATGAGGGTAAACCTGCAAGTAATACCAAGACAGATAGTAAGAGCTTCTTTAAATATATAAACAGGAAGACAGAAGCCAAAGTTAACACAGACCCCCTTAGAGAATAAGGCTGGGAAAATAATAACGTGGAAGTAGGAAATGGAAGAGGAGTTGAATAAATATTTTGGATCAATCTTTACAGTTGAAGACGTCAAAAGCATTCCAAAAGAACAGAATACTCAAGGTACAAAAGGAGAGAAAATAATTAAAATAATTATCACTAGAGAAAAAGTCTAGGGGAAACTATTGGGGATAAAGACCAATCAGTTCCCTGAACCCCATGGTTTGCATCCATGAATAATTAAAGGAAGTAGCTACAGAGATATCAGATGCACTGGTAGTAATCTTCAAAGAAACCTTAGATTCTGAGAACGTCCCAGAAGATTGGAAAACTGCTAATGTAACATCCTTATCCAAAAAAAGTCAAACAAAACCAGGTAACTATAGGCCAGTTAGCTGAACATCTGTCATTGACAAAATACTAGAATCTTATCAAAACTGTCTTATCAGAATGTTTAGAAATACATAATCATAGAATTTCTGCAGTGTCGAAATAGGACCTTCGGCCCAACAAGTCCACACTGACCCTCCGAAACGTAACCCACTCATTCCCATTCTCCTACCCTATTTCTCTACACTTACCCCTGGCTAATGCATCTAACGTACACATCCCTGAACACTACAGGCAATTTACCATGGCCAATCCATCCAACCCGCACATCTTTGGACTGTGGGAGGAAACCAGAACACCCGGAGGAAACCCCCGCAGACACGGGGAGAATGTGCAAACTCCACACAGACAGTGACCCAAGGATGGAATCAAGCCCAGGTGCCGGATGCTGTGAGGCAGCAGTGCTAACCACTACCCACCATGTCACCCCAGAAAAAAAACACCATGTAGTCAAGTATATACAATATAGTCATCAAGGAGGATTTTTTTTCCCTCAGAGGGTAGTGAATCTGTAGAATTCATTACCACAGAGGGCTATTGAGGCTGGGTCATGCTGAGATTTTTAAACAGGAAGGGAATCAGAGATTCAAGATGGCAGCGACCCAGTAGGTCTGAGTCTGCAGAGCTCTGCCTAAGACTTGGGCAAAGTGGAGTGCCCACCTTCCCCACACCTGTTAAATCATTCAAAATAGCTTTTGCCCAGCATTCTTGGCCATTTTGCATCAAACTTTAACAGTTTGGTGCTTTTTTAAAAATGACTAAAGGCAAAAACTCTCACAGTTCGCAACAGGCAAGGGCCCCTCCCACAGCAGCGGGGATGTCCGCGGCCGCCTCGGGGGACTTAGCTGCAGAGGTGAGCTTAATCTCGGAGATCGTCAAACTCCAGGAGAAGATCGATGCATCCATCGAGGAGGCCCGGTCCAGGTGGGAGTCGATCTCGGTCATACTGCAGAAGCATAACCAAGAGATTGAAAAACTCGGGCAGCGCATCGGAGGGGCGGAGCATCAGGCCGCAGCCTCAGAGACTGCTGCTGACTCATCTGTGGGTCAGGTCCAGGCTCTGGAGTGGCGAGCTCGGAAAGGGAGGAGCACATCAACGACCTCGAAAATCGTGATTGTCGGAAAAATATCCGGTTGCTGGGCCTTCCCGAACTGGAGGAGGAAGGCCAGCTTGTGGATTTCTCGGAGCAATGGCTCCCATAACTATTGAAGTTAGAGTCAGAGCTGAGCCGGGTGCGGTGGAGCGGGCCCACTAGGTTGCTGTATGCAGGCCCAGGTCGGAGCAGCGCCCCCGCCCGGTTCTAATCCAACTTCAATGTTATAAAGAAAAACAAATGCTCCTGGAAGCCTCCAGAGTCTTGGGGAAGGATCCCCAGGCCATGATGTACAAGAGCTCCAAAATAATGCTGTTTCAGGACTTTTCTCCCATTTGTGGGCCGCAAGAGGAGGGCATTCGATGAGGCGAAGAAGGGTCTGAGAGACTTAAATATTCAATACTCCATGCGTTATCTGGCAACGTTGCAATTCAGTCCTGAAGGATTCCTTTACAACTTTGGATCACCGGAGAAAGTAAAAGAATTCTTGGACTCTCTCAAATAGACTGCGGGACTTGAACTGTATGGATAATGACTTTATTTTGCCCCCTCTTTGTTTACCCTTCTTTCTTTTTTCATCTCTCTTTTGCCCATCTTTCCCGGGGCAGGGCGGGGGGGTGCTTGTTCTTTATTCTTTCTTTGGTCTCCTATCTATAGCTCGTGTGGCTTATTTGATTTTTGGGGGAGGTATTTTGATAGGGGTTTTCTTTCTTTTTTCTTATTTAGTTGCCTAATACTTGCTGAGATTGTAATGTTGTAACTTTATATATTTCTATCTTGTGTTGTTTTATTAAATGTATCTAGGTGATGGTGTGCGGGAGTGAGGGGTCACCCACTTTTAACTCCTGTTTTAAAAGATACTGGAATTTATTTACTCCATTTTATAATGTCTGGGTCAAGGGCAGGGCTCTACCTGGGAGAGGTTATGGTGGAGTTATTGGAAGGTAGTAGTGCCCCCTGGGAACAAGGGGGAAAGTCTCCTTTCAAATATATTTTGTGTTATTTTTACTTAGGAGTAGTTCTTAATTGTGGTGATTAAACTACTTTAAAGAGTTCTTTTATATGTGAATGTTTTTTGGTCTTTAATCAATGTCTTTTGGGTGGGGTTCTTGCTCCTGGGGGGTCTCGGGCCTGCCTGGACGATCATGGCTAGCCATTTGTTTAGGTGGTGCACCTGGAACATCAAGGGGAGCAATTTGCCAATCAAAAGGAAAAGACTTAAAGAAGAAAGGATTGATGTAGCTCTTTTACAGGAGACACATCTACTTGATAAAGAACATTCGAACAGGGTGGGTTTGGCCAGGTGTTCTTTTCAGCTTTCAGCTCAAAAAGTAGGGGAGTGACCATTCTTATTCGGAAGAATCTTCTTTTCCAAATGTTAAGCCAGATAAAAGATGAGTCTGGACGGTATATATTGATCAAAGCCCTAATATACGGAGAGGAATACGGGATTTTGAACCTTTATTGCCCCCCAGCACACCCTTTTAAATTTAAAGCACTAAGTTAATGGCTTTTGGGATCCGCCATACAATTATAGGGGGAGATTTTAATTGTATTACTGGCCCAGGGACGGACAGGATACCTCGGAGCACTGCGGGCATATCTCTAAGATCTAGGCAACTGGCGGATTTGAATAAGGAGCTGGGACTGGTAGATGTGTGTCTCCACCTCCAGGATAGAGTCTTTACTTTCTATTCTAACCCACACAAGTACCACACCAGAATTGATATTTTTTCTGGAGGATGGTGCGACAAGATGAGGGTAACCTGCAAAAAACATCCCCTTATACCCCCATAGCGGGAGCACCGGGATTCCAGCCAGGGCTGACTGAAGCTACATTCAAAACTTGGGAGTCCAGAGGTATCTCCTGTTTAGGAGACCTGTTCGATGGGGAGGTCATGATGTCCTTTCAGCAGCTGCGCCAGAAGTTTGGACTGCCCAGCAGGGACCTCTTTCGGTATTTTCATATCCAAGACTTTATACAAAAGAAGACCACACTGATAGTCAATGCCAACAAATCGGATAGGGAAAGGAGAGTGCTTTGGCCAATGGGGCCACCCTCTTTATCACTCATTATACAATAAAGTATCGAAGGATATGAAATGATTATGTAAAACCTGGATTCAAGAATTAGGATTGGAAATCTCTTTAGAAATGTGGGAGGATGTCTGGGAAGATGCCAGGAAGATGCTACTCAATTAAAGATACTTCACAGGGCTCACACGGCCCCTGAACGACTTGCAAAGTTCAAGGCAGGAGCATCCCCAATGTGTCCTAAATGTAAAATAGAAGTTGGCACGCTCACGCATTGTCTATGGGCATGCCATAAGATCTGCAGGTATGGGGATAGAGTAGCAAATGTCTTGACAGAGACCTTGGGTACAGAGATTAGTTCGGATCCAACGTCCCTACTTTTGGGCTCTCCAAATTCTCCCTCTCTGGACGTATACAGGAGGAAATTATTCACTATCCTTTCGTTTTGTGCGAGGAAAAATATTTGAGTGAATTGGGTATCCAAAGGTCCCCCAGGACTTTCAAACTGGTACAGGATAGTCATGGAATATATCCCCCTTGACTTCCTTACGAATATGGTGCACCAAACAATATTTTATAAAACATGGCAGCCCTTTTTGAACTACATTGACACAGATATTTCGGCCATACTGTCCAGGGCTTTTGCTTAGCCGTGGTAATGGGCTACCGAGAGGAAGAATCCAGTATAAATAGGGTCTATTATGACTTGATATAAATCTATTTTGAGCACGTATCTAGTTATTTAATTACTTTGTTGTTTACTGTTAGTAATGTACGATATCCTATTTTAGGTTTTGGTTGTCTGTAGAATAAATTAGTAGTTAGTTTTTTTTTATTTAATTTTACTAGATGTTATTATATTATAATACACTAGTTTGTATTATTTTTGTAATTTTGTAAAAAAAGTCTTTAAAATTTTCTTTTAGAAAAATAGGAAGGGAATCAAAGGTTATGGGGAAAAGGCAGGAAAGTGGAGTTGAGGATGATCAGCTCAACCACAGTCTCATTGAATGGGAGAGCAGACTTGATCTGCTGAATGGCGTATTTCTGCTCCTACAACATATGGTCTTATGTTGAGTGAGAAAAGCTAGCTAAAAGGAATTTCCTTTTACTTTTCCACAGAGGAGGGAGAGAGAGAGAGAGAGAGAGACAGACAGACAGAAGCAGAGACAGAGAGAGAGAGAGATGAACGGTTTCTCTTCACAGGCTGGAGTTTTCTGTAGAGTCCTACACACACAAGGCTGCTGGAACCTGCCCAGGAGCCAATGAAGTGGTCGTTACTATGCTGAACCCTCCTGAGCTACGCTCTGACTAATCTTCATTTTTTCTGATTTAAACCTCCAAGATTCATGCACATCAGCCACTTCCGAAGCCAGAACAGAGTTGATGCAGCGATCTTTGTGTACTGACACTCAGAATGGCTGGGAACATTGTTCCTGAGCCCACAGCTCTTGGGGTTTTTAAGAAGCCAATCAAAAGACTGTCTCTGGGCAAAATTATTCTGTACACATAACATCAACCAACCAGGTCGTACCCTCTACCTGTGTTCACCTATCCCAACCTCCCCACCCCACTAACACCCCACTAAGCCCCTTTCTCTGTACCTCCCCTTACACCCACCCCCAGTCCTGAAGAAGGGTTAGACCCGAAACGCTGTCTTCTGCACCTCCTGATGCTGCCTGGCTTGCGGCGTCCTCCCAGCCTGCTGGTTGTCTACCCTGTACACATATAGAGAGTGTTGAATCGCCTGCATTTCCCCCTCACTCCTTCCATAAGTCAATGTTATAGATACAACTTGCAATGAGTTCTAGTGACTTGTTATAAAAATCATACAGTTTCCTTGGTTTAAAGCAGGACCTTCTCCTGTTTTCAGCCACAGTACAAATCTATAAGTTTATGTAAAACTATCTTTACATTACTTACATATTGTGGATTATAATATGCAGGACCGAGGATTCCATCTTTGGAAGGAGGCAAATGCTTGGACAGAGCTCCATCTTCAGCTTCTTCATAGCCGAAGGACTGATTTGATGAAGGGATTGATGGGACACTGATTGGTGAGCTTGACACTGCCTGAAAAGAAAATGAAGGAAATCACTACATGTTCCTCCAAAAGCATGATTTCCCAATTTGCTCACTCTTGTTTTCCTCAGGCTTAGAAATGTCTATTGGAACCAGCCCTAGTAGAACCTACAAGGTTAGAGGCCTCCCCAGTAGGAACATTGCGTCCATTCTCATCCCATTTCAGCTGTACTGTCAAACTGCTGTTTGAAGGAAGACTGTTCAGCATGGTGCAGGATTGGGTTAGACAACTCTTTTAGTGTTGGGGAAATAGACAAGTAGAAGTAAAAATGAAGCATCTACAAAGATACAATTCCTTTCACTACCTCAGGACCTCCCAGAGGCCCAAGATCAGGGTAGTACTGGGAACCAGAATCAGGAGGTAATTGCTGATATCTCAGAGGGCTGTCAGACACTGGAGGAGGTCATAGTCATCAGAAGGAGTGAGACCATGGAGGGTATTGGAAAATAAAAGGAGGAGGATTTGGGGGCACCAGGAAGTGGGAGTCAATGTAAGTCAGCGAGCACAGTGGGAATGGGTGAACAGAGCTTGCTGCAAGTTACAATGCCAGGAGCAAACTTTTGGATCAGGTTAAGTTCACAAAGAGTGCAAGGTGGAGGGATCAGAGCACAGAATACTGAATCAGTGGGGGTCAGCTCTATTCCACACACTGGGTAAAAAAGCCCAGGTCTGCTGAGAAAAATATTTGATCAGTGAGGACCAGTTTATCCATTACTACAGAACCAAATGTTGCCTCCAGTGATCATTAGTAAATCTGGCTCTCGGATCAATCATCAACATTTCTCCATCTTGCTTTGGGTCTCCATACCAAACCTACTGATAGACTGACCAAGCTTCTACATGCAACAAGCCCACTTCACTCACCCTCTACACTATCGCCGTTTGGGTTGAAATGCATTCGTGTACAAATGTACTTCCTGGATCCAATTTCTCACGAGTCACCAGGCCAGGCCCACCTTTAACTTGGCGGGTACCTTCCCAACTTTTCCAATCACAGATATTGCCTCTGCACAGTGATATCACAGTGTACGTTATCCTCAGGAATCAATCAGGAATACTCTCAAAGCCAGTTATGAGATCAGTTACTTGCAATTGGGGAGGCTGGTTAAACAGGCTCTGCTGTAAATAAAACACTTTTTCCCACAAAACTCAGAGCTCTGAATCTGAAGGCTGTGAGGTCAAGTCTCACTTCAGCACAAAACCCTAGACTGGTACGCCAGTGTGGTATTGAAGTCATGCCGCATTGTCAGAGGCACTGTCGTTCAGATGGAATGTTAAGCTGAGGCCCATTCGCATGCGTGTGTGTAAAATATCCTGTGGCACGACATAATGAGGGGCAGGGGATCTTTCTCAATGTTTATCTCTCAATCAACATCACTGAAACAGGTTATCTGCTACCTATTACATGGCCACCCTTTGGAAGCTGGCCAGAGCAAAATGGCTGCTGGGTTCTTTCTTACAACATTGACTGACTTTCATTTGATTTAATGCACTTTGGGATGTCAGGAAAGGTGCTGCAAAAATGCAAATATTTCTTTCTTCAAAATAGACTCTGTTTGGTGTCGCTGGAGATCGAACAGCTGCAGATATAAACTGAAAGAGCTGCAGATGCTGGATATCAGAAACAAAAACAGAACAGTTCTGAAGAAGGGTCACTCGACCCGAAACATTCACTCTGATGTCTCTCCACAGATGCTGTCAGACCTGCTGAGTTTCTCCAGCAATTTATGTTTTTGAAGCTGCTGCAAGTGTTGATCAGGAGATTAATTTGCTGTAGTCCACAGAGATTCTGCTCAAATAAATAGACCCTTTTTGTTGCAAATCATGTTGGAATCCTGTCCCACCTCAAACCCAACCGTCATTCTTTTCTTGACAAATAAATGTCTACAAACATGTTCTGGGATTTCAGGTAATCTACCACAGATTGCTGACCAACAATAGTTTCAGTGAAATGTATTGAGATACAAGCTTTAAAAAGACACAACCAATGCTAAACAGTGAGCGAGGTGGACACTCACTGTGCAATGTGGTTTAAACGATTTGATTGATTTCTCAGCTAACCGCATGGGGGCGATATCATAGGTGCCAGGTCCTGGGAGGTCATCTGCAACGGTTTTGAAGCGAGCTTCCTTGTTCTTCATGCTCTGCCCTCCTTTGATGTGTTCCTGTAATTCACCACACAAGATAAGTGATGCTGAGTGTCAAGATTTACTCAATTTAACAAGGACAAATGATTCAGTGCAAGGGTCGTTGGCAACTTGGGGCACACAGGGCCAGTTTCAGTTCATTCATGATTTGGAGATGCCGGTGTTGGACCGGGATGGACAAAGTTACCCACAGCTACCTGGACTACACCTCCTCCCATCCTGCCCCCTGTAAAAACGCCATCCCATTCTCCCAATTCCTTCGACTCCGCCGCATCTGCTCCCAGGAGGACCAGTTCCAAAAACGCACATCCCAGATGGCCTCCTTCTTCAAGGACCGCAATTTCCCCCCCGACGTGGTCGACGATGCCCTCCACCGCAACTCTTCCACTTCCTGATCCTCCGCCCTTGAACCCCGCCCCTCCAACCGCCACCAGGACAGAACCCCACTGGTCCTCACCTACCACCCCACCAATCTCCATGTACAGCGCATCATCCGCCGTCACTTCCGCCACCTCCAAACAGACCCCAGCACCAAAGATATATTTCCCTCCCCTCCCCTATCAGCTTTCCGTAGAGACCACTCCCTCCGCGACTCCCTTGTCAGACTCACACCCCCCACCGACCCAACCTCCACTCCCGGCACCTTCCCTTGCAACCGCAGGAGGTGCAACACTTGCGCAGTACTTACGAGGCACATATTTATATGTACAGAAACAGACACATACCACCACGTGAGGCCAGGGTGTTGCCATCGTATGAGAAGCTAAGACAGGAGGTGTCACTGCCAGGAGCATGTGCCTGTCGATTATGAAACTTCGCGGCTAGGAACTCTCCAACCACAAGGGATGAACTCGGGTTTCACCAGTTTCCTCATTTCCCCTCTCCCCAGCCTGTCTCAGTCAAATCCATCAAATTCAGCACCGCCTTCCTAACCTGCAATCTTCTTCCCGACCTCTCCGCCCCCACCCCAGTCTGACCTATCACCCTCACCTTGTCCTCTTTCCACCTATCACATTTCCGGCGCCCCTCCCCCAAGTCCCTCCTCCCTATCTTTTATCTTAGCCTGCTGGACCAACTTTCCTCATTCCTGAAGAAGGGCTAATGCCCGAAACGTCGATTCTCCTGTTCCCTAGATGCTGTCTGACCTGCTGCGCTTTTCCAGCAACACATTTCCATCTCTGATCTCCAGCGTCTGCAGACCTCACTTTCTCCTCAAAGTTAAAAATCACACAATACCAAGTTATAGTCCAACAGGTTTATTTGGAACCACAGCTTCCTGGTCCTTTGTCAGGTAGCTAGTGGAGCAGGATCATAAGACACAGAATTTATAGATACCTGATGAAGGGGCAGCGCTCCAAAAACTAGTGCTTCCAAATAAACCTGTTGAGCTATAACCTGGTGTTGTGTGCATTTTAATTCAATTCATTCAGACATGCTTTTGTTCCACCATTCAGTTAGATCAAGACTGATTCATATCATAACGACAGCTACTTCTATGCCTCCTTAACACACGTATGTCATCATATGATCCTCACATGCATGGGGACCATGCATAGTGTGGCAAAGTTTGCGGATGACACTAAGAAGAGTGGTAGAGCAAAGTGTGCAGAGGATTGAAGCTTTACAAAGGGTCACAGATAGTTTAAGTGCTTAGACAAAGTACTGGCAGACAGAGTACAATGTTAATAAATGTGAAGTCATCCATTTTGGTAGGAATAACATTAAAAAGGACTATTACTTGAATGGTAAGAAATTGCAGCACGCTGCTGTGTAGAGGGATCTGGGTGTCCCTCTGCATGAATCACAGAAAGCTGGTCTGTAGGTGCAACAGGTAATTAAAAAGGCAAATTTTGTCCTTCATTGCTAAAGGGAGTGAGTTTAAAAGCTGAGAGATTATGTTGCAGTTGTACAAGGTGTTGGTGAGGCCACACCTGGAGCACTGCCTGCAGTTTTGGTCTCCTTACTTGAGAAAGGATGTACTGACACTAGAAGGGGTATAGAGGAGGTTCGTTAGGTTGATTCTGGAGTTGAGGGGGTTGGCTTATAGGGACAGACTGAGTAGACTGGGATTATACTCATTGGAATTTAGAAGGAGGAGGTGAGATCTTATAGAAACATGTAAAACTATGAAGGGAATAGATAAGATAGAAGCAGGGAGGATGTTTCCACTGGCAGATGAAACTAGGATAAGAGGGTATAGCCTCAATATTAGGGGGAAGCAGATTTAGGATTGAATTGAGAAGGAACTTATTCACCCAGAGGGTTGTGAATCTGTGGAATTCCATGCCCAGTGAAGTCGTTGAGGTTTACTCATTGAATACTTTCAAAGCTAAGATAGATCATTTTTTGAGCAATGAAGGAATTAAGGATCATGGTGAGTGGACGGGTACGTGGAGCTGAAACCATGAAAAGATTATCCATGATCTTATTGAATGGCAGAGCAGGCTTGAAAGGTCAGATGGCCTACTCCTGCTCCTAGTTCTTATATTTTTATCATATTCTTGCCAAAAAAAACCCATTTCAGTGTGAAACTATCATTTGGCCCTTTGCGGAGACTCTTGTAGATTTCTGCTCCCTTTGCATGAACTGCAAAAGATATAGTAGCAGAATTAGGCCATTCGGCCCATCAAGTGTGCTCTGTCATTCGATCATGCTGATAGGATTTGAGAAACATTTCTCCTGCCTTCTCCCTGTAACACTTAATCCCTTAACTAACCAAGAATCTATCTAGTTCTATCTTAGATACACTCAATGACTTGACCTCCACAGGCCTCTGTGGCAATGAGTTTCACAGATTCACCCCATCTGTGGCTCGAGAAATTCCTCCTCATCTCAGTTCTAAAGGGTTATCCTTTCACTCTGAGCCTGTGCCCTTGAGTCCTAGTCTCTCCTACTGGTGGAAACACTTTGTCCACATCCACTCCATCCAAGCCTCTGAGTATTCCGTAAGTTTCAATCAGATCCCCCCCTCATCCTTCTAAACTTCATCGGATACAGACTCAAAGTTCTCAAGCATTCCCCAGTAACACACCCTTTATCCCCGGGATCATTCTTGTGAACCTCCTGTGGAACTGCTCCAATCCAGCACAACTTTCCTTAGATATAGGGCCCAAACTGCTCACAATATTCCAAATGCTGTCTATGACGTGAACATACAAACATACAAATTAGAAACTGGAGTAGGCCATTCAGCCCTTTGAACCTGCTTCAGTAATCAGGAAGATCATGGCTGATCTGGTTGTAACCTCCAATCCACATTCCTGTTGACTTCTGATAGATTTTTGTTAAGCTTAGGGGGTGAAAAGTTATCTCCCTCTACCTTCAAAATGTTTGAAGACTTTGCTTCCAGATAATAAGACTGCCTTATCTATGTCCTAAATTTTTAAGCAGTGACCCTTGTTCTGGAATCTTCCACAAGAGGAAACTTTCTCCTTACATCATCCAGTCAGGATCTTATACATTTCAATCAAGTAAACCTTTTACATTACCTGACATCACTCCTGAAAGGCTTGGCAGAAATTCAAGATCATGCCCTTTTCAGGAACACAAAAACATCTAAATTAGGAGTCATAGAGATGAGCACATGGAAACAGACCCTTTGGTCTAACTCTTTCATGCCGACCAGATATCCTAACCTAATCTAGTCCCATTTGCAAGCACCTGGCCCATATCCCTCTAAACCTTTCCTATTCATATACCCATCCAGATGTCTTTTAAATGTTGTCATTGTACCAGCCTCCAATACTTCCTCTGGCAGCTCATTCCACACTTGCACCACCCTTTGAGTGAAACGTTGCCCTTATTTCCCTTTTAAATATTTCCCCTCTCATCCTCAACCTATGCCCTCTAGTTCTGGATTACCCCAATCTAGGGAAAAGGTCTTTTCTATTCACCCTATCCATGCCCCTCATGATTTTATAAACCTCTATAAGGTCACCTCTCAGCCTCCGATGCTCCAGCCTATTCAGCCTCTCCCTATAGCCCTGGCAACATCCTTGCAAATCTCTTCTAAACCCTTTCAAGTTTCACAACATCCTTCCAATAGGAAGGAGACCAGAATGGCACGCAATATTCCAACAGTGGCCAAGCCAATGTCCTGTACAGCCGTAACATGACCTCCTAATTCCCATACTCAATACTCTGAACAATAAAGGAAAACATACTAAATGCCCTCTTCACTACCCTATCTACCTGGAATTCCACTTTCAAGGAGCTATGAATCTGCACTCCAAAGTCTCTTTGTTCAGCAACACTCCCCAGGACGTTACCATTAAGTGTATAAGTTCTGCCCTGATTTGCCTTTCCAAAATGCAGCACCTTACATTTATCTAAATTAAACTCAGCCCATTGGCCCATCTAATCAAGATCCTGTTGTAATCTGAGGTAACCTTCTTCGCTGTCCACTACACCTCCAATTTTGGTGTCATCTGCAAAATTACTAACTATACCTCCTGTGTTCACATCCAAATCATTTATATAAATAATGAAAAGTAATGGACCCAGCACCGATTCTTGTGGCACTCCATGGGTCACAGGCCTTAAGTCTGAAAGGTAACCCACAACCACCACCATCTGTCTTCTACCTTTGAGCCAGTTCTGTATCCAAATGGCTAGTTCTCCCTGTATTCCATGTGATCTAACCTTGCTAACCAGTCTCCCATGGGGAATCTTGTTGAATGCCTTACTGAAGTCCATATAGATCACATCCACCGCTCTACCCTCATCATCTGCCACCTTGGGGTGGCACAGTGACTCAGTGGTTAGCACTGCTTCCTCACACCACCAGGTCCCAGGTTCAATTCCAGCCTCGGGCAACTATCTGTGTGGAGTTTGCACATTCTCCCCGTGTCTGCGTGGGTTTCTTCCGGGTGCTCCGGTTTCCTCCCACAGTCCAAAGATGTGCAGGTTAGGTAAATTGGCCATGCTAAATTGCCCATAGTGTTAGGTGATTTAGTCAGAGGGAAATGGGTCTGGATGGGTTACTCTTTGGAGGGTCGGTGTAGACTGGTTGCGCCTGTTTCCACACTGTAGGGAATCTGGTCTGATCTGATCAGTTCTCTTTGCTACTCCTTCAAAAAATTCAATCAAGTTCATGAGGCGTGATTTCCCACGCACAAAGCCATGCTGACTATCCCTAATCAGTCCTTGTCTTTCCAAATACATGTAAATCCTGTCCTTCAGAATTCACTCCAATAGATTGCCCACCACCGAGGTCAGGCTCACTGGTCTCTCGCTCCCTTGCTTGTCCTTACCACCTTTCTTAAATAGTGGCACCACGTTTGCCAACCTCCAGTCTTTGGCCACCTCACCTGTGACTATCGATGATACAAATATCTTATCAAGGGTCCCAGCAATCACTTTCCTACTTCCCACAGAGTTCTCGGGTACACCTGATCAGGTCCAGGGGATTTATCCACTTCTGTGTTTCAAGACATCCAGCTCTTGCTCCTCTGCAATATAGACATTTTTCAAGATGTCACCATCTATTTCCCCACATTCAATATCTTCCATGTCCTTCTGCACAGCAAAGGCTGATGCAAAATACTTGTTTTGTATCTCCCCCATCTCCTGCGGCTCCACACATAGGCTGCCTTGCTAATCGTTGAGAGGCCCTATTCTATCCCTAGTTACCCTTTTGTCCTTAATGTATTTATAAAATGCCTTTGAATTCTCCTTAACCCTATTTGCTAAAGCTGTCTCAAGTCCCCTATTTGTCCTTCTTGATTTCCCTCCTAAGTATACTCCTACTGCCTTTATATTCTCAGGATTCACTCGAACTCTGCTGTCTACACCTGACATATGCTTCCTTCTTTTCTTAACCAAACAATCAATTTCTCTAGTCATCCAGCATTCCCTATACCTACCAGCCTTTCTTTTCACCCTAACAGGAACATACTGTCTCTGGACTCTTGTTATCTCATTCCTGAAGGCTTCCCATTTTCCAGCTGTTCCTTTAGATTAGATTAGATTATTAGATTAGATTACGTTACAGTGTGGAAACAGCCCCTTCGGCCCAACAAGTCCACACCGGCCCGCCAAAGCGCAACCCACCCATACCCCTACATTTACCCCTTACTTAACACTACGGGCAATTTAGCATGGCCAATTCACCTGACCTGCACATCTTTGGACTGTGGGAGGAAACCGGAGCACCCAGAGGAAACCCAAGCAGGCACGGGGAGAATGTGCAAACTCCACACAGTCAGTCGCCTGAGGCGGGAATTGAACCCGGGTCTCTGGCGCTATGAGGCAGCAGTGCTAACCACTGTGCCACCGTGCTGCCCACAACCTGCAAACATCTGCCCCCAATCAACTTTTGAAAATTCTTGCCTAATGTCATCAAAATTGGCCTTCCTCTAATTTAGAACTTTAACTTTAGATCCGATCTATTCTTTTCCATCACTATTTTAAAACTAATAGAAATATGGTTGCTGGGCCCAATGTGCTCCCCCACTGACAATTGAGTCACCTGCTCTGCCTTATTTCCCAAGAATAGGCCATGTTTTGCACCATCCGGATACTGACTCAGAAAACTTTCTTGTACACACTTAACAAATTCCTCTCCAGCTAAGCCTTTTCACTATGGCAGTCCCATTCCATGTTGGGAAAGTTAAAATCCCCTGCCATGACTACCCTATTATTCTTACAGATAACTGAGATCTCTTTACAATTTTGTTTCTCAATTTCCCGCTGACTGTTGGGGGGGTCTATAATACAATCCCAATAAGGTGATCATCCCTTTCTTGTTTCTCAGAGCCACCCAAATTACGTTCCTAGACATATTTCCAGGAATACACCCAAATTACGTTCCTAGACATATTTCCAGGAATATCCTCCCTAAATACAGCCATAATGCTATCCCTTATCAAAAACGCCACTGCCCTTCCTCTCTTGACCCTACCCCCCCACCTCCGCCACTTCTATCCTTCCTATTGCATTTGTATCCTTCGACATTAAGCTGCCAGTTCTGTCCATCCCTGAGCCATGTCTCTGTAATTTCTATGATACCCCAGTCCCACGTTCCTAACCATGCCCTGAGTTAATCTGCCTTCCTTGTTAGACCTCTTGCATTGAAGTAAATACAGTTTAATTTATCAGTCCTACCTTGCTCTCTGCTTTGTCCCTGCCTGCCCTGACTCTTTGACTTGCTTCTTGTCTCAACTATACCAGTCTCAGATAGATCTCTTTCCTCACTATCTCCCTGGGTCTCTCTCTCTCTCATACACTTACACTGACCATGTGGTGTCTGCCTTTGTCTCTCTTCCTCTTTTTAAAGTGTCGTTGTTTTGATTTTTCCCCCCCAAAGTTCCATAACAATGCAACTGCTTAGAAAACAGGAATTACTGCTCCTGGAATTCAAAGAAATCAGCACCAACACCTAAAATACCTCAAAAAGGAGCAGTTCTTACAGCCATAACCTTTTCCCTTCCTCCATCTTGGATTACCCAGAATCCTTTTTTGAAAGCCATTCGGCCCCTCAATCCTGGCTGATTTCATTGTGGTCTGAACTCCATTTGACTGCTTCCCTTCTCCTCCCATGAACCTTGACTCCCTTGTAAGTCGAAACACTAACTAAGAAACACAAGCAATGCAAGTTTATCAGTGAAACATACAATATTTTCTTCTCATCAATGAATATTCTCTAATACAGTAATGTATCAGCAATCCATAGAAGTAATTATTTGTTACCATTCAAATTCATTAAAAATATATAAATGTTTACACTGTTGCTAGATTTTCTTTATGCAATTTGTATTAAGCATAAAAGTATGCAGAACTGAAAATCAAATGTCCAATCAAATCACTGACTTTTAATGATTGCTAATCTGCAATGAGAAGTATGAAGGAACTGTGCGTATTTCACAGAAAACAAATGGTGATTACAAATAACAAAATCAATTACAAAAAAACAAATAACATTTAGAATTGTTGTTCCACTGATAAGTGGAAGTTAGCTTTATAAGTTGCATTGAGTTGGTCATAATCTTACCTGAACTGGTGTAATGTCATAGTGTTGTGGGCCTGGAGACAGGAGAGTACTAGGAACATTGAACACAGAATCACGGTTCACCAAAGACATAAAGGGAGCATATCCATCTGCAAAAAGGAATTCATGTTACTAGGGTTTTTTTTTTATCTTTACCCAATTAACAAATTGGTTACAAACCTACATCATTCAGAGTCTCAAGGACTGAGAAAATACTGCATGGTTGCTTCTCAAAATCTTGCAAACAAATCTTCAAACAAATAATGTTAACAGTGAATGTAGATGTGGAGGTGATGGTCTAGTGGTGCTATCGTTGGACTTTTAATCCAGAGATCCACATAACATTTTGGGGACCGAGGCTCAAGTCCCGTCATGGCAGATGGTGGAATGTGAATTCAATAAATATGTCTAATTAAGAATCTAACGATGACCACGAATCCACTGCCAATTGTCGGGAAAAGCCCATCTGATTCACTAATGCCCTTTAGGGAAGGAAACTGCCATCCTGGTCTGGTCTACATGTGAGCAGATGGTTGACTCTTAACTGACCTCTAGGCAATTAGGGATGGGCAATAAATGCTGGCCTGCCTAATGATGCCCACATCCCATGAAAGAATAAACAAAAAAAAATGAACTGTACAATGTTGTGTCGATCATGACACCAAATTAAATTAATCTCTTCTGCCAGGTCTCAATCTATTTCCTTGCACATAGATGTGCTTATGTAAAAGTCCCTTAAACACCCCTATCGTATCTGCATCCACCTGGGATGGGACCATTCACCGCCGCCGATTAGCCACTGCCCTTTCACCACCGAGGACGCTTAGCCACCGCCCATTGGCCACTGAAGACGATTCACCACCGCAAGTATTTGTAACTCATTTTATATTTAAACCAATAAAATGATATTTATTTTACCTCTTTTTTTATCAATATGTAGTATGTAGTTGTATAAATAAAGGGGACTGAGAAGTATGAAAGAACAGGCGGGAGGGAAAACAATCAGTACATATATATATATTTCCAGTGGTGAATAGTCTCCAGAGGTCAAAGTGGAGAAACGCTGGTGGAGAACCGGCAATGGCTAATCATTGGCGGTGAATCTGCCATGGTGAATCGTCACCAACCTGCATCCACTACCACCCCTGGCAGCATGTCCCAGACCCCTACCACTCTCTGTGTAAAAAACTTGCCCTCACATCTCCTTCGAACTTTTCCCCTCTCACCTTAAGTGCATGTCCCTAAAATTAGACATTTCAACTTTCGGAGAAAGATTCTGACCATCAACCTTATCTAACCGTAATGTTATTCATATACACAGAATCCCTACAGTATGAAAACAGACCATAAAGCCCATTGAATCGACATCCACCCTTCAGAGGACATCACACCTACTACCCTTCCCACTACCTCTGCATTTCCCATGGCTAACCCACCTAGCCTGCACATCCCTGAACACTATGGGGTAATGTAGCATGGCCAATCTACCTAACCTGCATATCTTTGGTCTGTGGGAGGAAACTGGAGCACCCGGAGGAAACCCACACAGACACGGGGAGAATGTACAAATTCCACACAGACAGTCACCCAAGGCTGGAATTGAACTCAGGTCCCTGATGCAGGGAAGCAGCAGCGCTAGCTACTGTGCCGCCCTGTTGATAATTAAAAATCTATTGCTGTCCCTACTTGCTCATTAACCTGACAGAGAATTTTCAGGCACATACGGGTGGTTAGGTGAGAAGTTTTGAATTTTCAGGGATAATTAGATTAGATTCCCTATAATGTGGAAACAGGCCTTTCAGCCCAAGAAGTTCTACAATGACTCTCTGAAGATCAACCCATTCAGACCCATCTCCCTCTGACTAATGCACCTAACACAATGGGCAATTTAGAATGGCCAATCCACCTGGCCTGCACATCTTTGGATGGTGGGAGGAAATCCACGCAGACACAGGGAGAATCTGCAAACGCCACACAGTCAGTCGCCCAAGGCTGGAATCGAACCCAGGTCCCTGGCACTGTGAGACAGCAGTGCTAACCACTGAGCCACCACACTGCCCTAAAGCAAGGTGAGAGAATTTGAAAGGCACATGCGGTGAATCCTGCCCTCCCAGTGAGAAGCTGCGCTTGGTACAAGTGAAACTTACTGAACTTGTGCTACAATGTGGTAACCTTGCACTAATTTGATCCCATTAACATAGAACGATGTCCTCCAATAATAAATCCAAAACACTGTGGATGCTGGGAATCTGAAACAAACACAGAGTGCTGGCGAAACTCAACAGGTCTGGCCAACACTTCTGGAAAGAGAAACAGAGTTAACGTTTTGGATTCTGTATGCATTTTCTTCAGAATGTCTTGTAGTGCTGAATAGAAGCAGGAGGAGAATAAAATTAATGGTAAAGAGGAAGATACTGAGCGGACTATTCAAAATGTTGATGAAAGAAGTGGATTTTTATAAAGGTCTTAAAGAAGATGTTGTCTGTCTTTCCGTGCTAGCCCTTGTACCTCTGCTACAGAATTCTGCTCACTGTAGTCCTAAACAACAACGCAATAGCCTAGGCGGACTTTCAGGTAGTAGTGCCACACTGTTGGAGGTACCAACCCAACCAATGCTTAAAATTCAAATGAAATGTCAAACTGAATCTTGAGCTGAGTTTGGAGAGGTAAGGATTAATCAGGGATAGTCAGAATGACTTTGTCAAAGGGAGATTGCACCTGACAAACCTGATGGAGTTTTTTTGCGGATGTGATTAGGTGTGTAGATGAGGGTAGTGTGGTTGAAGTGGTCTACATGGACTCCAGGAAGGCTTTTCACGGGTCTTGCATGAGAACTCAGTCAAGACAGCAAGAGACTTTGGAATCCAGGACAAATTGGTCAAATGGATCCAAAATTGGCTTCAAGGTGGGAGGGAGAGGGTAATGGTCAAAGGTTGATTTTGTAACTAGAAGCCTGTACCCAATGGTGTTCTGCAGGGTTTCTTTCTGTTTATTTGGTACATTTGTGATATGAACATGAACATTGATGGTTTTATTAGTAATTTGCAGATGACACTAAAATAGGTGATGTGGCAAATAATGAGGAGGAAAGCCTTATACTACAGGAGGATGTAGATGGGCTGGTCAGATGGACTGAACAGTGGCAAATGTTGGAATCTAGGAGGTACAGAAGATCAGAGGGACCTCGGTGTGCATGTCCATAGATCCTTGAAGGCAACAGGACAGGTAGAGAAGAAGGCATATAGGGTATTTGCCTTTATTAGTTAAGGCATTGAATACAAGAGCAAGGAGTTGTATGTAACATTAATTAGGCCATCAGGCATGAAATGATTTAAGTTTCTGGTATAATTGCCACAGAGAATTAACACAGATATTTTTGGTTTATAAAGGGGTGAAAATTGAGAAACATAAATCCCTTTGGCGAAAGAGAACTGAAAATTCAACTTAAACAGGAAGTGATCAGAGAGGGTGGAGATGGAAGAAGTTTCTTTACAGGAAGTTGAGTATGAAATACTTTACCACCAGGCAATAGTTAGGGCACAAGCTATTGCATCTTCATGATAAAATCAAATGAATGCTGAAGAACTTGCAAATATTTGTCAGTAAAGAGAGAATGAACATTGGGATTAATTTTCGGTAGCTATAGTAAACAGAGCTGGCTAAGACATGATGGACTGAATGACGTCCTTCAGAGCTGTGAACATTTATATTTCTCATCCAGTAAAGATGTAAAGTTAGAAATGTTGCAGCAAGCACTCAGCCAGGTCACCTGCACTTATGTTACTACTTTTCATTTAAGGCAGGAAGTTTAAAGATCTGTTTCATCTGACAAGTAATTTCAGTCACTTCCCTGGAGTGAGAAATCACAAATATTTCTTTAAATTTACCCTTTTCAGCTGAGGCCTACAAGTTACAAATCCAGTTTCTTACATTCTCAAAATGAAAAGAATTAACAAGAGCTGAACATGCCCAATAGGTCATTCAACATGTGTAAATAAAGTTGTGAATTATCTTTGGGCAACTAGAGGGCATAGATTTAGGGTGAGAGGGGAAAGATTTAAAAGGGACCTAAAGGGCAACTTTTTCACACAGAGGGTGGTGCATGTATGGAATGAGCTGCCAGAGGATGTGGTGGAGGCTGGTACAATTACAACATTTAAAAGGCATTTGGATGGATATTTGAATAGGAAGGGTTTAGAGGGATATGGGCCAAGTGCGACTACATTAATTTAGGATATCTGGTTGGCATAGATGATTAGATTCGTCACAGTGTGGAAACAGGCCCTTCAGCCCAACAAGTCCACACTGACCCGCTGAAGCACAACCCACACAGACCCCGTTCTCCTACATTTACCCCTTCGACTAACACTATGGGCAATTTAGCATGGCCAATTCACCTAACCTGTACATTTTTGGACTGTGGGAGGAAACTGGAGCACCCGGAGGAAACCCACGCAGCGAATGTGCAAACTCCACACAGTCAGTCGCCTGAGGCGGGAATTGAACCTGGGTCTTTGGCGCTGTGAGGCAGCTGTGCTAACCACTGTGCCACCGTGCCACCACGTTGGACCAAAGGGTCTGTTTCCATACTGCAACAGCATTATCACACTATAAATACAGTTATCAACACACACAACACCCTATGTTGTGTTTTGCCAGCAATTTTTGTTTCCATTTCCAATGTTAACACATTTCCTTCTGTCATTTATAAAATACTTGCTATCCTCAGACTTGAATAAAACCTGTACCTGGCAGCCTCCAGGAAAGACAAACCACAAGGTAACCATCCACACAAATTAAAAACAAAATCACAAATTGCTGGAAAAAATGTTCTGAAGAAGGGTCACTGTACCCAAAACATTAACTCTACTTTCTCCCCACACAGACAAAGCGAGGACTGTACATACTGGAGATCAGAGGCAAAAAGTGTGGCTCTGGAAAAGCACAGCACGTCAGGCAGCATCCAAGAAGCAGGAGAGTCGATGTTTCAGGCATAAGCCCTTCATCAGGAATGAGGCCAAAATGTCAACTCTCCTGCTCCTCGGATACTGCCTGACCTGCTGAGTTGCTCCAGAAATTTCTGATTTTGATTCTGATTTCCAGCATCTGCAGTTCTTTGGTTTTTTTTTGTTTACACAAGTTGCAAAGACCATTTGTTTCCAAGGCAGCGTGTCAACATTCCCTCTTCCCAAGGATAATCCCACAATAGAACCAGCTGCCAAAGGAAACGGTCACAGCCCCCAGCACAAGATCCACATTGAGATTATTTTCATCTATAATCTTTTATTATCAGGATTTCTTTCACCCAGTCGGTGATGGGGGTCTGGAATATACTGCCAGGGAGGGCGATTGAGGTGGAACAACTTTTAAAAGGTATTTGGATGAGCACTTGAAATCTCACAACATTCAACACTATGGGCTTAGTTCAGGAAGTGTAACTAGTGTAGGTAGTGGTATAATTTTGGAGGTACAGACTTGGTGGGCCGAAGGGTGTTTATTGTACTGTACAATGCTCTGATTTTATGACTGTGTGTAGTTCTGGTCACCACACTATGTGATCTCACTAGAGAGATTCACCAGGATGTTGCCTGGGATGGAGCATTTCAGCAAAGGGAGGGTGGATAAGCTTAGGTTGTTTTCTTTGAAGTAGAGAAGGTTGGTGAGAGGCGAGGGGACAAAATTATGAGAGACATAGATACAGTCAATAGAGGTAAACTTTAATAGGTCAAGTATTAGGGGGTCATAGATCTAAGGTAAGGGGAAGGAGGTTCCAAGAAAATTTACGGGAATTTATTTTTCACCCAGAGGCTATTAAGCATCTGGAACTCACTGTCTAAAAGGGTTAGAGAAGCAGAAGCCATCACAACATTTAAGACTTATTTAGATACACACTCGAAATGCCCCGGTATGCATGACCAAAGGCCAAGAGCTGGAAATGGAGTTACTCTAGCTAGGTCAAAGAGTGTGGTGTTGGAAAAGCACAGCCGGTCAGGCAGCATCTGAGGAGCAGAAGAATCGACCTTTGAGCCACCCGCTCATTCCTGATGAAGGGCTTATGCCCGAAACATCGACTCTCCTGCTCCTCAGATGCTGCCTGACCGGCTGTGCTTTTCCAGTACCACACTCTTTGACTCTGGCTCTCCAGCATCTGCAGTGCTCACTGTCTTACTGTAGCTAGGTGTTTGATGGCTGGCACAGACATGATAGGAGGAAGGGTCTGTTTCCATGCTGTCATATTGTATGACTACCATTTCCACAGGGGGATGCCTGGTCTAACCAGCATATAGTCATTAATCTGTGTTGAGCACACAGCTGGAACAGGAAGTTTACATACACCCTCTATCCCATGTTTGTGCAGAATGTAGCACAAACACAGGTGTGCACGCTTTTCCAGTTCAAGAGCAAGTTACTGCAGATGCTGGAATCTGTATTGGAAATAACAAACGCTGGAGATCACAGTGGGTCGGGCAGTATCCATGGAGAGAGAGTAAACCCATCTGACCCGCTGTGATCGACAACACTTGCTGTTTTCACTTTTCCATGATTTGGAGGTGCTGATGTTGGACTGGGGTGTACAAAGTTAAAAATCACACAACACCAGGTTATAGTCCAACAGGTTTAATTGGAAGCACTAGCTTTCAGAGCGCTGCTCCTTCATCAGGTAGCTGTGGAGTATAAGATTGTAAAACACAGAATTTTTATCAAAAGTTTACAGTGTGATGTAACTGAAATTGTATATCGAAAAAGACTCGGATTGTTTGTTAAGTCTCATCTTTTAGAATGACCATATGGTTTCAGTTCTTTCATATTTAAATCATAAAACCTTTTTTTAAAAGTTACATTCTCAAGTACACTTTAACAATTGATGTCATGTCGGCCCAGTTGTTAAAGTGCACTTGAAAATGTAACTTTTAAAAAAAGGTTTTGTGATTTAAATATGAAAGAACTGAAACCATATGGTCATTCTAAAAGATGAGAGACTTAAACAATCCGGGTCATTTTCAATATATAATTTCAGTTACATCACACTGTAAACTTTTGCTAAAAATTCTGTGTCTTACAATCTTATACTCCACAGCTACCTGATGAAGGAGCAGCGCTCCAAAAGCTAGTGATTCCAAATAAACCTGTTGGACTATAACCTGGTGTGTGATTTTTAACCCTTCACTTTCCCAGTCAGGTTTAACAAGTGACAGTGAAGAGAGGGACCAGCAGACGGCAGGAAAGTTGTAAAATGTGTTGCTGGAAAAGCGCAGGAAAGTTGTGCCTGTGGTTGGAGAGCTCACCTTCTTCCTTACAGATGCAGTAGTACTTGGGGCCTGGTGCATTGTAAGAGGCTGGGCCCACGTTGGGTCCAGTGCTGCCCAGAGCCGTGGCGAAAATGGTCTCCCTCGGTGCTCGGTCATACATTCCTGCAGAGCCTGGGGGATCCGGGAGGTGAAGGTGGGATCTCCCAGCATACAGAGAGACACACTACAGAGCCCCTCAGATTAACACGGGCCGATCTTCCTGCAAACCGCTGCTGGGAGAGAGAACAACAACTGGTCTAAAACATGCTTCATTCAAAAAAGAATCCTTTTCTTTCTGCACGATCTTTTTCTCCTGCCTTGCTTCCGGGGTTCACCAGTTGCTCAGAAGTTGCAGAAACGGCGTTCTTTTAACTTACTGTTTCCATTCTCACTTACTTTGACTTTGGGTATGTCAATGTGTGCATTTAAATGAATCTGTCGTCGTATCTAAGCGTGTATTTAAGAATCTCTGTGCCTATGTGTACATGAAAGGTGTCTGCTAAAAGTTAATGGAATTTCACGGTATCTCTGTATATCTGGCGTGTATTCCAGTCTCTTTTACAGTCGCTGTAACTGAGTGTGTATCTAAGTGTGTGCTCAGTGTGTCTCTCTGAAACTATCTCAGTGTGTATCTTTCTCTATCTGTGTCTCTCTGTGACTATGTGTGTATCTAAATGTATCTCTCTCTGTCACTGTGTGCCTCAGTGCGTCTCTCTGAGTGTATTTCTGTCTCTCTGTCTGTCTGTGTGTGTGTCTTTTTTGCTGTTGTTACCATCCCCTCCCTCCTCTTATAATGAGATTGTGTATCTATTTCACTGTGTAGCTGCTACCATAGAAACCGCGTCTCCACGTGTGTCCCCCCCCCCCCCCCCCCCGGCCTCCCCGGCCTCCCCGGCTTCCCCGGCTTCCCCGGCTCTCTGCTGCTTAACCGCTTCCTGCACATGGTCCACTCTGCAGTCTTTTAGGCTGTCAGTTAAATCACTTCCGACATTATTAAACCGCCTGCTCTTACAAAGGTTAATGCCCAGGTTATTATCAAAGAGAATGTTAAAATGTTACGTTTGCCCCATCCCTCCCTCGGTCCAGCCCTTGAATGGACCTTGTCTTTTGTTGTTTCACTCACTCCCTCGTTTAAAAAAAAGTTTAAAGATTCTCCCTCCCAAAAAGAGATTCCACAGGGAAAAAAAAGTTATAAGAACATAAGATTTAGGTGCAGAAGTAGGCCATTTGACCCTTTGATCCACCTTTCAGATTGTCCTCTGAGCTCCACTTTCCTGCCTGCTGTCCCAGCCCCCTCCTAACTCCTTTGTCTATCAAAAATCTAACTCAGTCTTAACCTAAACTCTGGGGAAAAGAATTGCACACTCAACAGACAAACCTGCTCACACCCATATTTATGGAATATGCCCCTCTGCTTCCGTTAGTTTAATGAGTGCAATTACTTTTTATTTTCACAGGGTGTGCCCATTCCTAATTGACCCTTAAGGAGGTGGCGATGAGCTGCCTTCTTGAACCTCTACACAGTGTGGTGTAGGTTTTCCCACAGTGCCATCAGGGAAAAGGAATTCCAGGATATTGACAGCCACAGTGAAAGAACATCCATAAAGGAGATGGAATTAGATCACTGTTCCTTTATTGTCACTTGGTCAAAATCCTGGAATTTTCTTCCCTAAAACACTGTTGGGTGCATGTATAGCACATGAATTTGGAGCCATGCGGTGGCTCAGTGGTTAGCACTGCTGCCTCACAGCACCAGAGACCCGCATTTGATTCCCGCCTCAGGTGACTGTGTGGAGTTTGCACATTCTCCCCATGTCTGCATGGGTTTGCTCTGGTTTCCTCCCACAGTCCAAAGATATGCAGGTGAGGGTGGATTGGCCATGCTAAATTACCAATAGTGTTCAGGGATGTGTAGCTTTGGTGCATTAGTCAAGGAAAATGTAAAATAAATAGGGTAGGGGAATGGGTCTGAGTGGGTTACTCTTTGGAGGGCTGGTGTGGACTTGTTTGGCCTATTTCCACGCTCTAGGGATTCAATGATTCAATCAATTATTTTCTGAAAAATAGTCACTGTTGTCATAGAGGAAGCCTGGCAGCCAATGTATGCACAAGATCTCACAAACAGCAATGAAACAGATGAATGGGTTATCTGTCCTAGTTGGCAGGGAAGGGATGTGTGTTGGCCAGAAGAACTCCCCTGCTTTTCTTTGAGTAGTACTGAGAGTTTCTTTAATTGTCCCGATCAGGGTGACAGAGCCTCTGTTTAATTGCCCCATTGCCCCACAGTACACCACTCTGTAAGATCTACAGTGAAACACCAGCCTAGATCTTATAGAGTCATAGAATCGTACAGCACAGAAAAAGACCTTTTGGCCCATCTCATCCATGCTGACCAGGTATTCTAAACTGACCTAGTCCCATTTACCTGCATTTGCCCTATATCCTCTAAACCTTTCCTACCTGTACCTGTTCAAATGTCTTTTAAATATTGTAATTGTACTCGCCTCTGCTACTCCCTTTAGCAGCTCATTCAATACATGCACCACCCTCAGCGTGAAAATAGTTGTCCCTCGGGTTCATTTTAAATCTTTCCCCTCTCACCTTAAACCTATGTCATCTAGTTTTGGACTCCCCTACCCATGGAAAAAGACCTTGGCTATTCAGCTTATCTATGCCCCTCATGATTTTATAACCCTTTGCAAGGTCACCCGCTCAGCCTCTGATGCTCCAAGAAAAAGGTCCCAGCCTATTCAGCCTCTCCTTATAACACAAATCCTCCAGTCCCTGCAACAGCCTGGTAATTGTTTTCTGTATCCATTCTAGTTTCACAACATCCTTCCTATAGCAGGGTGACCAGAAATGTACACAGTACTCCAAAACTGGCCTAACCAATATCATCATGATGTCACAACTCCTATACTCAGTGCTCTGACCAATGAAAATACCTACATTTATGGCATTAGATGCAAGTTTCTGAGTCAGAGGCAAGAGTGTAACCTGTGAGCCAATCTGTCACCTTCCATCGTCCCAATCCAATTCTAATCTATGATATTTTTATCTATCTTTTATTTCAGACTCATTAAAAAAATTAGGCTTTCCTAAATTTATTACCTGTCGAACTGTTTCAAGACAAAGACATTTAGACGTTAAGTACTCTCTCTAGAAATCTTGTGGTCTGGAGTCACTTCCAAAGGAGAATTTAAATGATTACTATTCTTGTCACCTAAGAACAATTCCGGTTGCTTGGTGATGTTGTTGAATCATTGAATCACATAGAATGTACAGCACAGAACAGGCCATTCAGTCCAACTGCTTTATGTTCCACAGCATCCTCCTTCTGTCAGTCTTTCAGTATACTCTTCTACGCCTTTCCTTTTGAGACATTTATATAGTTTCTCTTCAGATGTATCAGTGCTATTTATCTCAAGTGGAAGGGTTGAGAAATGTTCAATAGACCAATATCCATAAGTAAAAGACTTACGGAGATTTTATTGTATACCTACAATTGAGTACAAACAGCACCTTTCCCTCCTGGATCCTTTCTCTGTCCAGAAGCCAACTCCTGCTAATGAATAACCTAGCTCCATTTTTTTTTGGTTCAGGCTGGCTACGAGATATTATGACATACCTCCACAATATGTGGAACTTGAACCCAGATCTTCTGCCCCAGAGGTAGGGACACTACCACTGTAGCACAAGACTCCTTGAAAAACCAGCACTTAAATACAAAGACCATTGAACATCACCTCTCTTGACAAACTGCAGGGCTGTTCTGGTGATGCTTAAAGCAACCTGTATTTCTAACACTGACGTGAACATCACACTAACTCCAAAATCTTAAAAAACTGTTAAGTGTTGGAAACTGGAGAAACACAGCAGGCCTGGAAATGTCACTGAATTGGGAAACAGAGATTAGATTTAGATTTAGATTACATTACAGTGTGGAAACAGGCCCTTCGGCCCAACAAGTCCACACCGGCCCGCCGAAGCGCAACCTACCCATACCCCTACATTTACCCCTTACCTAACACTACGGGCAATTTAGCATGGGCAATTCACCTGACCTGCACATCTTTGGAGGAGGAAACCACGCAGACACGGGGAGAACGTGCAAACTCCACACAGTCAGTCACCTGAGGCGGGAATTGAACCCGGGTCTCAGGCGCTGTGAGGGAGCAGTGCTAACCACTGTGCCACCATGCCGCCCACAAGATAACATTTCAACTCCAGTATGATTCTTCTCCATAATTGAAGAAAGCTGGAAATATGCTGTTGAGAAAGGAGGAAGGAGCAAGTGGAACACATCAAAAGATCAGTGAAAGATTATAGGGTGACTGAGAATTAGGATCAAAAATGTCAAAGGACAAAAAGCAAAGAGAGTGGTAATTGTTTTAGGGAACAGATAAAGTATTGATCCAGATTAAGCATTAATAGTAGAATAAAGGTCAGCTCTTTATGAAATAGAGCCATAGAGACATACAGCATGGAAATAGAGCCTTTGGCACAACTCATTCATGCTGACCAGGATTCCTAAACTAAACTATTTGTCTCCATTTGGCCCATACCTCTCTAAGGAGAAAGTGAGGTCTGCAGATGCTGGAGATTAGAGCTGGAAATGTGTTGCTGGAAAAGCGCAGCAGGTCAGGCAGCATCCAGGGAACAGGAGAATCGACGTTTCGGGCATAAGCCCTTCTTCAGGGCTTATGCCCGAAACGTCGATTCTCCTGTTCCCTGGATGCTGCCTGACCTGCTGCGCTTTTCCAGCAACACATTTCCAGCCCATACCTCTCTAAACCTTTTCCATCCATGTACCTGTCCTAATGTGTTTTAAAAGTTGTAATGGTACCCACTTCTAACACTTCCTCTGGCAGTTTGTTCCATATATACACCAACCTATATGACAAAGTTGCCCCTTTTAGATTTTTCCCCTCTCACCTTAAACCTATGCCCTCTAGTTTTGGACTCCCCTGGGGGAACAAATCTTGGCTATTCACCCTACCTATGCCTGTCATGATTTTATAGACCTCTATAATGTCAACCCTCAGCCTCCAACATTCCAGGGAAAAAAGTCCCAGCCCCATCCAGCCTTTCCTTAGAACTCAAACACTCCAATCTCAGTATCATCCTTGTAAATCGTTTTTGCATCCTTTCCAGTTTGATAACATTCTTCCTATCAAAGCATTATAATGTGATACAGGATGAGTGAACTGTATCAAAATGGAGGACAGAGTTGACGCTCTAATGTTGCAGAATTCAATATTGAATCCTGGAGTCTGTAAAGTGCCAAAACAGAAAATGAGTTGGCCATTTGTCCACCAAAGCGCTCCTGTTGGCCGAGAACTGAAATGTGAGCATAAGAACAAAATGGCATATTGAGGTGGCACATGAGAGGAAGCTCTGGATTATACTGGCAGACTGAGTGGAAGTATTCAGCAAGCTGATCACCCAGTCTGTGTGCGCTCACCCAGTGTTGGGGACCAAATACCGTATCTAAATATGAAGGAAGTCCTTTGGTCCTGAAATAAATCATTTGGTAAATTAGCACTTTCACTGGGAGGTTGAAATAAGTGACAACATTGGTGACTTTTGAGGTGAAATCGGTTGGGATTTAAACAGTCCGACCAAAGTAGAAAGGGAGAAATTGTTTTCAATGACAGACAGATCAAAAACAACAGGATATTGATTTGGTGTACATGAAGAAAGAAACAAAATCAGCATGAGGAAAAACCTTTACATGTGGTTAGCGTTAGGGCCTGGGATGTGGGGGAGGCAGTGGTTAGGGTCTGGGATGGACTGTCTGAGAGTGTGGGGGAGGCAGTGGTTAGGGTCTGGGATGGACTGTCTGAGAGTGTGGGGGAGGCAGTGGTTAGGGTCTGGGATGGACTGTCTGAGAGTGTGGGGGAGGCAGTGGTTAGGGTCTGGGATGGACTGTCTGAGAGTGTGGGGGAGGCAGTGGTTAGGGTCTGGGATGGACTGTCTGAGAGTGTGGGGGAGGCAGTGGTTAGGGTCTGGGATGGACTGTCTGAGAGTGTGGGGGAGGCAGTGGTTAGGGTCTGGGATGGACTGTCTGAGAGTGTGGGGGAGGCAGTGGTTAGGGTCTGGGATGGACTGTCTGAGAGTGTGGGGGAGGCAGTGGTTAGGGTCTGGGATGGACTGTCTGAGAGTGTGGGTGAGGCAGTGGTTAGGGTCTGGAATGGACTGAGAGTGTGGGAGGCAGTGGTTAGGGTCTGGAATGGACTGTCTGAGAGTGTGGGGGAGGTAGATTCATTCAGATCTTGCAAAAGGGGAAGGAAAGGTGGCGGGGGACTGGCATTAGTTGAGTTGCTTGCGCATGGACATAATAGCCTCCTTCTGTATTGGAACCATTCTATGGTTTGTTGGTGAGCCACAAGAAGCTTATCACCATCTACCTTCCCTCTCTATAGAGGACTCCACTATAAAATCTGAAGATTTGATATGTTCTCCTTTGTTTCTAATCAATCAATTGTCTCCGAAGCCAGTCAGGATTGGCGCTACTGCATTCAATAGAGACAAAAAAAACTGCAGATACTGAAATCCAAAATAGACAGGCAGGAGGCTGGAAGAACACAGCAAGCCAGGCAGCATCACGAGTTGGAAAAGTCAATGTTTTGGGTAAAGAAGGGTTACACCTGAAACGTCAACTTTTCCACCTCCTTTTGCTGCCTGGTTTGTTGTGTTCTTCCAGGCTCCTGCCTGCCTACCTTCAACAGAGATACCAGATTAAAGTATCATCATCATCCCATCAGGTGTCGGCAAAGTTCCCAGTTTCAATCTGGAGACATTGTTGAACACTGCACTTGGAGGAAACTCACAGGGAGTCTATCAAATTCCAACCCTGCTTCCCAGAAGCTTTGGCCTGGATATGTGAGTTTGTAATTGATCGTTATTTCACTGCTTGTAACATACAGGAGGGGAAGATTGGATAAAACACACCCAGATCCCTTTAATCAAGCTTGAAAGCTAAAGTAATGAGATGTTGGTTGAATACTTTTTATTTATGTTACAAGGTCCACTACATACAGGAATGATTCGGAGATGCCGGTGTTGGACTGGGGTGTACAAAGTTAAAAATCACACAACACCAGGTTATAGTCCAACAGGTTTAATTGGAAGCACACTAGCTTTTGGAGTGACGCTCCTTCATCAGGTGATTGTGACAATCACCAGATGAAGGAGCGTCGCTCCGAAAGCTAGTGTGCTTCCAATTAAACCTGTTGGACTATAACCTGGTGTTGTGTGATTTTTAACTACATACAGGAAGTGTGAGATTACTAAGAAAGATATGAATAGATAGCATTTCTCTTATTTACAAAAGGAATGTGGACATGGCTGATCCAGCTTTATCTTGCATGGTGTCGAACCTCTAAAGATGCTGAGCTCATCCTATGGACTATTTCATCACAATCCTGACTGGAGCCTCATAGCTGGTGAAAAGTCTTTGGGGAGTTATGAAGTGAGTCACTTGCTGCTGAATAACAGCCTCTAAATTGCCCCTCTGACTGTAGTATTTATATAGTAGGTCCAGCATAGTTCTGGTCAGTGGGGACCCCCTAGATGCTGGTGGCTAGGGATTCACCGATGATCATGCCTTTTTACATCAAGGAAAGATACATAGACTCTCCTTTTCAGGATCACCATGTACTCGCTGCACATATCACTTACCACTCATTAGCCCAAACAAACAGACCATGTAATCGCCTGGCTATCTTTAATTATGTGTGACGGTTTTCTTGTGCTTTTAGTAATATGTTCTTCAATAATTCTCTGTTTACGTCCTGATTATTTGGCTCACTGTTCACATTAGGAGAGAAAGTGAGGACTGCAGATGCTGGAGATCAGAGTTGAAAATTGTTCATATTAGTCCATTCATATCTATTCACGAGTTGTAATCTTGACCTGAAATTGCTCAGAGTCCAGGTTCTTCGTTTTATGTTATGCAAATGCCTTTAATATTGAGAAATGTTTATTAGTTTATGGGATGCAGTTGTCACTGGCAGAGCAGGACTTCATTTTCCATCGTAACTGCCCTTTAGGAGATAGTTGTGAGCTGTCTTATTAAACAACGTCTATTACAAAATATTTAATAAAACTATTTCAATTATTATGATGTTCTCCACTGGACTGATTGCAGTCTACACATTTCAAATTCAGATATGCACCAAATAATGGCAATACTGCAGTAATTATTAAACTATAATTTCATCAGATTTAGGTTTCATTAAAAATAAACTAAGTGCCCTGTAGACTGAACATGCAACTTTAGATTCCAATTGAAGAACCTCTGCAATGCTGGCATTCGTAATTCTTATTCACTCCTGTCGATCAAAGGGTTTGCAAAATGGACTGTTTTTGTTGCTGTTGTTTCCTCATTTGTGAGAAAATTTTAAATAAGAAAAGCAAAGGATGTTATTTTGTGTAAATTCGGACAGGCACAATTTAAACTTTATACATGGCCCACAGAGGCAGAGCATCACCATTGCTCATCCATAACTTTAGACATTATATTAGATCCTACAAAATCAATAGCTGCTCCAATTGGCCATAACTAAGCCCATTGATTTTAGAATTTGAACTGTGTAGGACTCTGCATATCATCCTGCCTCTTCGTGGTGCCACGATCATAATCAGCAGTTTAGGGAATATATTTTCCCTGTTATTAATGATTTAAGAGAGCTGTTTTACATCAGCCAAGCAAAAAACATTTTTCTCCTCAGTTCAAGTTAATGGAAAGAACTCTCCATGCCAACAGGGAGCATAGAACATAGTAACAGGCCAATATATCTGCCATTGTTTTTCTTTATGTAAGACACCTGGTCTCACAGCACTATCCATCTCTTTTGCATTCTGTTTATTTGAACCAATTGGTTTCATAGAATATATTTCCCTAAATCATAGAAGGTTCTACAGTCTAAAATCTAAAATTGCTTTAATGCAATCTAAATTGGCTGTAGTCTTGGAAACCATTGTTTCAATAAACTCCGTTGACCAATGTATTATTGCGTGAGGTGCATTGATCAGAGTAAATTTTCTCTTTCACTGAACAGGTGAGAATGCTGTGAAGTGAACCACCCTCTCCCAGTAGATTGCATTTCAGTTGTTTTTGTAAGGGACGTTGAAGACGGAAATAAAGCTATTGTTTAGTAAACTAAATTTTAATCATGACCGAGTTCCTCTTTAAGCTACAGAGGATCTTGGCTTAAGATCATAAGACATAGGAGCAGGAGTAAGACATTTAATCCATTGCTCTTCTATTCAATGAGAGCATGGTCAATCTGATCATCTTCAACTCCACTTTCTTGTCTTTACTCCATAGCCCTTGATCCCCTCCCTGATTAAAAATCTGTCTATCTCAGCCTTGAATATACCTGATGATCCAGCCTCAACAGCCCTCTGTGGTAAAGAATTCCACAGACTCACTACCCCTTTCAGAGAAGAAATTCCTCCTCATCCCTGTCTTAAATGGGTGATGCCCTTATTCAGAGATTATGCCTCTGGTGCTGAACTCTCCCACAAGATAAAACGACCTCTTAGCATCGGTCAATTCCCCTAAGAGTACGTTTCAATAAGGTCACTTCTCATTCTTCTGAACTCCAATGAATACAAGCCCAAAGTACTCAACTTCACCTCAGAAAGCAGTCCCTCCAAACCCAGGATGAACCTTCCCTGGTCTGCCTGCAAAGCCGGTATATCCTTCCTCAGATAAACTACTCACAATATTCCGGCTGTAGTCTGACTAATGCCTTGTACAGTTTTAGCAAGGCCTCCTTGTTTTTATATTCCATTCCTTTTGAAATTAAGGCCAATATTCCATTGTCTAAATAGTGCAATTTCTTCATTGTCACTGGGTCAAAACTCTCTCGCTCCCAACCTAATACAGTGTTTCACAACCCAACAAGAAATGAGGAATAAACGAGGCCTCCTCAAGTATTGAATAAGCATTATACAACATAGTAATATTTGATCCATCCCAAAGTTTATAGGTTCCTTTCCACCTTTAACCATATCAACATATCATTTTATTAATTTCTCTCTCAACTACCTGTCTCCACCTAAATGAATTGCCCGCATTGTGAAGAAATTAAATGAGAGAAACATTCCCAATAATGCAATTTATAGAATAAGTGAGAGAAAATTGTGTGCAATGACAGATTTATTGTCTTTGGTCAGAGAAGCAATGGGGGATATCAAGAATTTCTTTTCAATGCTTTGAGTTGTGATGGGGAATGTGCTGCCTGAAAGAGTCATAGAATCCGACAGTCCTGGAGCAGGCCATTCAGCCCAATAAGTCTGCACAGACCCTCCGAACAGCATTCCAGCCAGACCCAGACCCCTATCCTATTCCGTAACCCTATAGTTCCCATGGCTAACCTACCTAGCCTGCACATCCCTGGACACTATGGGGCAATTTAGCAAGGCCAATCCACCCTAATCTGCACATCTTTGGACTGTAGGAGAAAACCGGAGCAAACCCATGTGGGCACAGGGAGAACGCACACAGACAGTCGCCCGAGGGTGGAATTGAACCCGGGTCCCTGGCACCATGAGGCGGCAGTGCTAACCACTGAGCCACCAGTCTGCCCTAAAGGGTGGTGCTAGCAGGTTCATTGAAGACTTTCAAAAGAAAATGAATTAACAGTTGGAAAATGGGGGTAGGTACAAGATTCCGGGCTGAGACCCAGGAACTGGGAATTCTTGGGCTTCTCTTTTAAATGGTTGGGGCTAAATGACCTCTTTCTGACCCGTATAATCTCTCAGCAAGAGTTGAAGACGCAGACATTCCAATACCTCTGCCTGAAGCCATTAGATGTCTAAGCAGAGCAAATAAAAGGATGAGCACACCCCATGCCCAATTCTGAATCCAGTCAGTTGCAGAAATCCTGAGCACTGCTTGTTGCAGTTTGGACTCATTCACACTGATTGTACAGGTTCCAGTTTCTTCCTATTGCTTGAACGGTCAAGGATTTCTTTAGGGGTAGGATTTAGTAAGCACAACTTAAAAATAAAGGGCCCCTTATTTGAAACTGAGATAATGTGTGTACAGAGGAACCTCGATTATCCAGCATTTGATTGTCTGAATTTCGGATTATCCAAACAAGATTGCAAGGTCCCAATGCTTGGCTAACTATATTATCAGGCATTTGATTATCCGAACATTTGATTATCCGAACAATATACTCCCCATCTGTGTCATTCAGATAATCAAGGTTCCTCTGTAATAACTGTACACACCAGGTGAATCTTATAGAATGGGAGTTCCCTGATGGGGACTCTTAACCTGGACCAATCAGGAAGCCTTGGCTGACAGATATAAACAGGAGTGTCAGAGGTTCTGTTCACTCTGAGATCTGGTTCTGAGGAAGCCAGATCAGTGTTAAGAACTCTCCACATGTAAATAAAGGTGACAGGGTACTGGCCTCCTGTGGAGTTATTTCAACGAGAAAGGTTTTCTCTCACAGGTTCAAATGTCTGTGGAACTCCAGAGAGCAGTGTAGTAGGGATCTTCAAATATTTTTAAAGCGGGGTAGATAGATTCTTGACGAATTAAGGAGTTGAAGGTGATAGGGAGGCTTGGGTAGGAATGTGGAGTGGGTGGTCACAATCAGATGAGCCATAATCTTACAGAATAGTAGAGCAGAAGCAAGGAACCCAACAGCCTACGCCTGATTCACATTCTTACTGCCTACCATTAGCACTTGTTAGAAAGATGCACAAGCGGATCCTCAATTTGTTTGGCCATTTAACAAATGCACCTTCCTTAGCCATCAAGTGCTGTTGTGGGACTGGACACTGTAGTTTCCAATTCAGTGGTGAGGGGGCTGCTCACTGTGCCACAACCTTATGGGAATCACTTCCATATAGGGTTGCCGACTCTGATCAGTAGTACTTTATGGGACTGTGTCTCACAGTCTCCTCTGGGCCCACACCCATCTCCCACCAATGGGTAAGACAACACATCAAATTCTAACAACTTCCCACCACACTCCTGCCCCAACTGGAAAGCAAAAATCACCAGCTTGATTTCTGAACTGTCAAAAGATTTTCCTCATAATCTGCAACACTTTTCTCACTAATATCCAAAAGTATCCATGAAAATAGTCTCCAAAATAAGCTAACATCCATGACTTTTCTCCAGGGTTGCTTGTAGGCCTCAGGAGATTAATCTTCAATTTCAAGTCAATCTAATCCTGGAAAGTTCCAGCCCTTGCTCCTCCCCACATCATTTCCCATGTACTGGGTGAGCCGGGCAATCTCAAGAAGAGGAAAATTTATTCTAAATATTTAGTGTTGAGAACATTGGAAAAAAGTTTAGATCTTTTTTATTTGTTCATTCATGGGACATGGACATCACTGGCTGGGTCAGCATTTATTACCCATTTCTGATTATCCTGGAAAAGGTAGTGGTGAGCTGCCTTCTGAACCAATGCAATCTTTGGAGTATGGAGATACCCACAACGCTGTTAGGAAGGGAGTATCATATTTTGACCCAGCAACACTGCAAGCATGGAGTTAAATATCGATAGTAGAATGGTACTTGGCTTGGTGGGGCATTGCAGGTCGTGGAATTTCCTGTGCATCTGCTGCCCTTTTTTTCTAAGTGGTAGAGGTCATAGGTTTGGAAGGGGATGTCAGAGTGGTGAGTTGCTGCAATGTATATTGTAGATGGTGCACACCGCTGCCACTATGACGGACGGTGTGAATGTGGAAGGGATTGCAGTCCTAGATTAATTTAATTGATCGATTTGATTTATTGTAGTCAGCAAAAGTACAGCAAAAAGCTTTGTTTGCAGGCAGTACAGGCAGATCATGGCAAGCAAGGAAAAGCAGATCACAGGGTGCTTAAACAGAGTGAGGCATACAAGGCTACAATGCACAGGTGGTGTGTGAAGCAAGATCAACATTAACAAGATCAACATTATTTGTCAGTCTAATAATGGCAGGGAAGTAGTCGTTCTTGAGCTTGTTGGTGCATGCGTTCAAGCTTCTGTATCTTCTGTCTGATGGAAGAAGTTGCAGGAGAGCATTACCAGGATGGGAGGGGTCTTTGATGATGTTGGCAGGACTTTCCGCAGCAGTAAGAAATGTAGATAGAGTCCATTGATGAGAAAACATAGAAAAATACAGCGCAGTACAGGCCCTTTGGCCCTCGATGTTGCGCCGATCCAAGCCCACCTAACCTACACTAGCCCACTATCCTCCATATGCCTATCCAATGCCCGTTTAAATGCCCATAAAGAGGGAGAGTCCACCACTGCTACTGGCAGGGCATTCCATGAACTCACGACTCGCTGAGTAAAGAATCTACCCCTAACATCTGTCCTGTACCTACCACCCCTTAATTTAAAGCTATGCCCCCTCATAATAGCTGACTCCATACGTGGAAAAAGGTCCTCATGGTCAACCCTTTCTAAACCCCTAATCATCTTGTACACCTATATCAAGTCACCCCTAAACCTTCTTTTCTCCAATGAAAACAACCCCAAGTGCCTCAACCTTTCCTCATACGATCTTCCTACCATACCAGGCAACATCCTGGTAAACCTCCTCTGCACCCGTTCCAGTGCCTCCACATCCTTCCTATAGTATGGCGACCAAAACTGCACACAATACTCCAGATGCGGCTGCACCAGAGTCTTATACAACTGCAACATGACCTCAGGACTCCGGAACTCAATTCCTCTACCGATAAAAGCCAGTACGCCATATGCCTTCTTCACAGCACTATTTACCTGGGTGGCAACTTTCAAAGACGTTGGCTTCTGTGATGGTGTGAGCTGTGCACACAACCTTCGATAGGTTCTTACAGTCCTGGGCAGAGCAGTTGCCGTACTACGCCGTTATGGACCCATATAGTTTGTTTACTATGGTGCATTTGTAGAAGTTGGTGAGGATCCTTATGGACATGTCGAATTTCCTGAGCCGCCTGAGGATGGAGAGACATTGCTGTGCCTTCTTGACCGTAGCATCTACGTGGGAAGTCTAGGACAAATTATCGGTTATTGTCACTCCGAGAAACCCGATGCTCTCAACCTCCACTCCATTTGATGTAAATGGGGGCTGTGTTCTCCTCCTTTCTTCCTGAAGTCAATGATCAGTTCTTTCGTTTTGCCGACATTGCGAGAGAGGTTGTTCTCATTGCACTGCATCACGAAGCCCTCTATCTTCATTCTGTGTTCTGACTCATCATCCCACCACAGTGGTGTGGCATTATTAAGAGTTGTACAGACTGAAAATCCTTTGTAAAGAAATGGTATTGATCTTTCAGGGAATTTTTAAACATCCATTAGGGTAAATGTGACTTGTTTACGTCAGCATGGATGATAGCTGCTGAAAATAGGCAGAGCTGCACTCGAAAAGGGAAAATAAACAAATGGAAGGTTTCTCACTTGGGATGATCATGCGTTGGAATAATGTTCCTGTGAAAACAATATCAGCCTGATCCATAGGCACAGAGAAAAACCCAGATGGATGGAAGAGGCAGATGTACAGCCTCAGACCGGAAGGTGGCACTGTTGCCCACAACTAGTTCTGCTGCTTTGACAAATTCCTAATGACCATGTGGTGTAATGTGAAGAGCTGTTGGCAACTCCATCGCTAGCTGACTGAACAAATCCATTGAACATCCTCACTATCATTAGTAGACAGCAGTTAGGGAAGAAAACAAAATTACTGCATTCACCACATCAAGCTGTGAAACAGTCCTGTTAGTACATGCTATGTTAAGATGAAACATTTACTTGTAGATTGAAATGATCATTTTAAGCAGCATTTTTAGCAGTAAACTCACATCAGTTTTGCCTGCATTAATTTTAATATCAAACCGAGCTAATGTTAGCCTTCAAAACAAACATAAATAGAAATAGCTGGAGAAACTCAGCAGGTCTGGCAGTGCCCGTGGAGAGAGAGAGTTAATATTTTAAGTTCAGTGACCCTCTTCACACCCTTCTCCAAGATGCTGCCAGACCTGCTGAGATTTCTGCTTGTATTTGCTTCAGATCTCCAATAGCGTACTTGTTTGTTCTATTTGAAAGTTTGCCCTCATTTGAATTTTGATTTTTTTTATTTCTGTTTCAGTGTTAGCTTAGATGCAGACTTTCAACAATAATACATTTTTTTATGACTAAATGTAAATGAAATCGCTAGGGATGGGAATACCACGAATAAATCTGTCAATCTGAAGTGAATAATGCATTTATATAAGGTTCACTTCAATGTGATGTTCCTTACTGGACCTTAATCTGGCATCCACTAACTTCAATACAACACGATTCCTCTGACTTGCAAACAATCCTTCAGTGAATTTAGAGTTCAGTAAAATAAGGATTCAACATTGTGACAGGATCAACCTCTGCTGGGACATTCATAATAGATCGTATGGAACAGTTTTACTGAGCTAAACCAAATAAACAAGTAATATTCCCTTGTGTGTCAATGAGATTTAGAGAAGCCATTAGATTAGATTACATTACATTACAGTGTGGAAACAGGCCCTTTGGCCCAACAAGTTCACACCGACCCGCCGAAGCGCAAACCACCCATGCCCCTACATTTACCCCTTCACCTAACACTACGGGCAATTTAGCGTGGCCAGTTCACCTATCCTGCACATTTTTGGGGCTGTGGGAGGAAACCGGAGCACCCGGAGGAAACCCATGCAGACACGGGGAGAATGTGCAAACTCCACACAGTCAGTCGCCTGAGTCGGGAATTGAACCCGGGTCTCTGGCGCTGTGAGGCAGCAGTGCTAACCACTGTGCCACCGTGCTGCCCACTGTAGGCCATCTACAGTACAAAGTGGAAGCTGAATGAATGAACTTTCTAAACTGTTTAAGAATCATGAAATTACTATGCGTGATAAGCAGAAACTACGTAAAGGTATAATAGTTGTCTAATTAATCATAATGTATAAATATTATGTACCATTGCCATAGTGATTATTGTAAGTCATTGATTATACTCCTGGCCATCTGCACCTGGGATGCAAAATGATTTCCATTCAATGTACCCAGAGGAGAATTTAACTAAACAAAACACAGTTGCCCTGGGAGGCTCTTTCAAGGCACTAATTCTGATTGGTAACTCAGGGCACTACTTATTTTTCAAACAGAGTTGAGAGAGGCCAGTCTTTGTCTCTCTATTCATCTTTGGAAAAGACAGCAAATGACAGTGGAGCCCAGAGGAACACAAAAACATGAGGTAAGTGTAGGGGTAGGACACAGGCCCCTAGAGCCTGCTCTGCCATTCAACACGATTGTGACTATGATGACTATTTCAACTCCACTTTTCTGGATAATCAGCATATCTCTTGACTCCTTTCATGCCCAAACTTCTATCCATTACTGTTTCATATACACTCAAAACTGAGTAGCTCTCTGAAAAATCCAAAGAATCTGAGTGAAGATATTCTGGCCTCAAGTTGCCACCTCCTTTTTCCTGAAGACTGTGCTACCCTGTTTTAGATGTTTGAGACATATTGGAAGTTGCTGTTCCAAACACACCCAGTTTAATTTCGATTTGTTTGGTCTTTTCCCCAGTGCTCAAGTCCCCCCTCCAGTTTAAATCCAATCTACAAAGCTAACTCAGCTTTATTTTAGCCTTTTCTGTTAAACACAAATGGCCCCAGTGCTGACCCTGATTACACCATTGAAGGAATAGTTTCATTCACTGTTTACCTTCTCTTTTTTGGCCAGTTATCAGCTCCCTGCACTAAAATCTAAAAAAATCCTCAGAATTCCTGTTGTAAGCAAAGTCTGTAAATGCATGGAACATTTCCAGCTAATGTTAGGCAAGGCCTCCATCTCATAAACCCATGCTGGTACATTCAATTACGATAAAGAACAGATTCAAGTCTGTTCTTATGTCATCTTTCACAATTTCATCCATATCGCCACAGCCCATGGTTCCCTGGATCGTTCAGAGCTGCTCTTTAAAGATTAGTGTTCTCAGTTACAGTATCCATGTGTCTGACTAGCCCTCCACCTCCTGTCTCCCACAACCCTGCTCATTGTTTCTTGCAGACACTTATCTGACTTTTTGTTTAGATCTTGACAGAAGGTTTTTGATGTTTACCTTCAGATGTAACAAGGGCCATCTTATTTGGAGACACGTTCTGAACACAATAATAAGGACATTATCTAATTTTAACATCTCAATCAAGGCTTTGTCCCTTAAACTCTTGGTGGTAATCAGGTCAGCAGATTAATAATATCTTATTGCATTGAGCTGATTATAATAAAGAATAGCAGGATTACCTTACACAGAATATTCAGTGGTTTGGTAAAGTCAATAAAGGAACAAAGCACCTCAACTCATCCCAAAAAACTATACAAACAAGGAATTTTAAATAGTGGTTTATTTTGTAACACAGGAAACATGGCTGTAAATTTGTACACAACAAGCTTCCACATACAGAGCAATGCGATTATCTGACTAATTTTCTGTTTTAATGATACAGAAACTGCCTGGAAAACTCAATAGGTCTGGCAGCATATGTAGAGAGACAGCAGAGTTAACATTTTAGGGTCTAGTGAAATTTCTTCAGCACTGTTTTAACAATGTTGATTGAAGAATAAATTTGGCTAGGGTTTCAGGAAGATTCACCCAGCTCCTCCTCAAAATATGCAATCTTTTACCTCCTCCTGACAGGGAAAATTGGCACCTCCAACAATGCAGCCTTCTTCGTCTCTATAGCTTAAAGAATCACTGCAATGCAGAAAGTGAAGGAATAGTGTTCCATTAAGGATTTAGAATATTCTTGGGGAAAACAGAGGAAGAAATTAATTGCTTAAAAGTATTATATTTAATAGAATAGGGAAAATAATCAGCCAAACACTATATAAAGACTTGATACAATCAAACAATCCAGGAAACAAAAATATCATGAACTTTATATGCCACAATGCTGTTGGCAACAAGAATAATTATGTATATACAGAGGAAGATAGTGAAATGTACTAAGTCGTTAAATTAGACAATTGTATTTGAATAGTCTCTTATGACCTCAATGTGTTGCAAAGTTCTTTCCAGCCAATTATTTTTTGAGGTGTATTGTTGCTATTTAGAAAATGTGGCGGGTAATTTGCATACAGAAAACTTGCATTAGCTGCGATGTGAAAAATTCTGATTGAGAATAAAATTTGGCCAGAACACCAGTATGAATTCTCAAATAAAAAATACTGCAGACGCTGGAAATCGGAAATAAAAACAGAGTGCTGAAGAGACTCAGCAGGTCTAGCAGCACCTGTGGAGAGACAAAAAGTTAACAGTTCATGGATCAGTGGTGCTGGAAGAGCACAGCAATTCAGGCAGCATCCGAGGACAGGCAAAATCGACGTTTCGGGCAAAAGCCCTTCATCAGGAATAAAGGCAGAGAGCCTGAAGCGTGGAGAGATAAGCTAGAGGAGGGTGGGGGTGGGGAGAGAGTGGCATAGAGTACAATAGGTCAGTGCGGAAGGAGATGAAGGTGATAGGTCAGGGAGGAGAGGGGGGAGTGGATAGGTGGAAAAGGAGCTGGGCAGGTCCGACAAG
>NC_057741.1:37577101-37653486 GCF_004010195.1 Chiloscyllium plagiosum
GCTCTGCTAGGAGGTGTCCAGTCTCCCCAATGTAGAGGAGACCGCATCGGGGGCAACGGATACAATAAATGATACTAGTGGATGTGCAGGTAAAAGTTTGATGGATGTGGAAGGCTCCTTTAGGTCCTTGGATGGAGGTGAGGGAGGAGGTGTGGGCGCAGGTTTTACAGTTCCTGCGGTGGGAGGGGATAGTGCCAGGATGGGAGGGTGGGTGGTAGGGGGGCGTGGACCTGACCAGGTAGTCACGGAGGGAACGGTCTTTGCGGAAGGCGGAGAGGGGTGGGGATGGAAATATATCCCTGGTGGTGGGGTCTGTTTGGAGGTGGCGGAAATGTCGGCGGATTATTTGGTTTATGCGAAGGTTGGTAGGGTGGAAGGTGAGCACCAGGGGCGTTCTGTCCTTGTTGCGGTTGGAGGGGTTGGGTCTGAGGGCGGAGGTGCGGGATGTGGATGAGATGCGTTGGAGGGCATCTTTAACCACGTGGGAAGGGAAATTGCGGTCTCTAAAGAAGGAGGCCATCTGGTGTGTTCTATGGTGGAACCGCTCCTCCTGGGAGCAGATACGGCGGAGGCGGAGGAATTGGGAATACGGGATGGCATTTTTATGCGAAGGTAATTTCCAGCTCCACACTGTCCCCTTGACCTGTCCAGACTTGTCAGACTTGCCTAGCTCCTTTTCCACCTTACCACTCCACCCTCTCCTCCCTGACCTATCACCTTAATCTCCTCCCCCACTCACCTATTGTACTCTATGCCACTCTCTCCCCACCCCCACCCTCCTCTAGCTTATCTCTCCACGCTTCAGGCTCTCTGCCTTTATTCCTGATGAAGGGCTTTTGCCCGAAACGTCGATTTTGCCTGTCCTCGGATGCTGCCTGAATTGCTATGCTCTTCCAGCACCACTGATCCAGAATCTGGTTTCCAGCATCTGCAGTCATTGTTTTTAACAGTTCATGTCCAGTTTGACTTTTCAAAACTTTTTTTGTTCTGAAAATGCCTTATCAGATTCAAAATGCTAAGTCTGCTTCTTTATTCATGGATGCTGCCATGCCTGTTGAGTTTCTTCAGTACTTTTTCATTTTTAAACCAGAGTGAATTCCCCTGCTCTTACTTGTAAGAGTGGCAGGGGGGGGTTCATTTGTCCAAACCGCAGTTTAACAGGTTATCTGATCGATGGAAAATTCAACAGTGCAACACACTCTTTAATACTGGGGTGTCAGGCTGGAATTTCACACTGAAGTAGGACTTCAACCAACAATCTTCTGACTTGAAGGCAAACGTGCTGTCCACTAAACCCCTGTTGATGGAATGGACTAATGCCTTCTCAATGGACAAGTCCCGAAGAGAAGTTTGTTAGTAAAGCAAAAATGCACAGAAATGTATCATTTATTGGTAAACTATACCTAGGAAATATTCTGGGGACCTGAGCTCAAATCCTGCCATGGCAGATGGTGGAATTTGAATTCTCTTAACCTGGAACAAGTGGTCTAATGATCGATTGTCAGGTTAAAAAAGCCATCTGGTTCACTAATGCCCTTTAGGGAAGGAAACTGCTGTCCTTACCTGCTGCCCTACATGACCCACAATAATGTGGTTGACTCTTAACTGCCCTCTGAGCAATCAGGGATGGGCAGCCTAGCCAGGAACACCCACAGCTCATGAATGAGTAAAAAAGGTTCACAGATAAAATAATAATGAGCAAAGCACTCATAAGTCCCATAAATAAAACCCAGAACATAAGCTGTTGGTGGTTTCTGAAAAAAGATAGATGCATGTGGTAAAATGCCTTTTAACTAAAGTGCCACTTTAAATCCACAAAGCATTTAACAGAGAAGCTGAATAAACCCATGAGGGAGGCAGGAATAAAAGGATTGGCTGATGGTGTGGGATGAAATACTGCAGGAGCCGGATTGAATGGAACAAAAGTATTGGTATTGACCTATTACTCAATGGCCTGTTTGTATATTTAATTCTGCATAATTCCTGCTGGAATTCTGCATTTTATTATTAATAAAGTATGCAGTGGACTTTGACGCACAAACTACATCACGGAATAAAGACAAAACAGTTTCTTGGCAAGCCATGAGTAGAACATCATGCAACAAAAGGATCATCGAACCCCCTTCACACCCAAGGGGTTTTGAATGTCACTTTCAGACAGCTGAAAGATTGATGGGCTCCAGGCTCCTGCTGAAGCAGCATTGGTTTGACAGAATCATTAACATACATCCCTTTGGTTATCATCTTCCATTTCACCACATATGATGGATCACATTTATAATGTCCTTGTCCAATTTAATGTTCCAAATTTGACTCTTTAAAAAAGATAATTGAGTTCCCTTTACTTTTGAGAATCTTCACCAAGCAACTGGATCGGGGCAGTAGTTTTTTCCTCATTATAATGATAAAAATGTTAAACAAACCCTTACCTAGATAGCATCATAAAATGGTTACAGCCCATCAAGTCCATGCCAGCTCTCCCCAAGAGCCATACAGCAGTTCATATTCTTCCTTAGCCCTGTAATTAGTTCTGTTTAGATTAGATCCCCTACAGTATGGAAACAGGCCCTTCAGCCCAACAAGTCCACAGCGACCCTTTGAAGAGAAACCCACTCAGACCCATTCCCCCACCCCACATATACCCCTGACACTACAGGCAATTTAGCGTGGCCAATTCATCTGACCTGCACATTTTTGGATTGTGGGAGGAAACCGGAGCACCCGGAGAAACCCACACAGACCCGGGGAGAATGTGCAAACTCCACAGTCAGGTGATTAACCAATTCCTTTTTGAAAGTTACAACTGAATCTGCCTCCACCAAACCACCAGACAATGCCATTCTGGTCCTAACTACTCACTGCATTGAAGATGTTTTTCCTCATGTCATCATTAATTCTTTTGTCAATCATGTTTGTGGTGTTGGCAACAGGGAAGACCTTGTATTCTTTGCTGTCTCATTGTACACGATTGCTTTGAGGTACAGCAAGCTGAAACTTTTAGACAGTCCAGACATTACAGTCAAAACAACTTTCAGAACTGCTCAAAATCAGAATTGTTAGGGTGCAAAAATAAGCCATTTAGCCCATTGTAGGAGAAAGTGAGGACTACAGATGCTGGAGATCAGAGCTGAAAATGTGTTGCTGGAAAAGCGCAGCAGGTCAGGCAGCATCCAAAGAGCAGGAGAATCAACGTTTTGGGCATGAGCTCTTCTTCCTTAAGGGCTCATGCCCGAAATGTCGATTCTCCTGCTCCTTGGATGCTGCCTGACCTGCTGCGCTTTTCCAGCAACACATTTTCAGCATTTAGCCCATTGTGTCTGCCTAGATCTCTGGGCATTTTAATTTCATGCCAATGTCTTCCCTTTTCCCTGTAACCCTTCATGTTATTTAAATGCAAACAATCACCCATTACCCTCATGAACATCTCAATTGAAACTGCCTCCACCACAGTGATGTAAAGCATTCCAGCCCCAAACACCCGGCAAAACAAAACACAAAATGTACAGTTGTCCCCAGTGCCAACATCACTCATTATAACAAATCCATAAATTAACTATAAAGTGTAGTGAGTGCATGAGCACAAGTGTGCATATAGAAGATTTTTCCAATGCAGCTGTACAGGATTTATTGTTTCAAATCAGTGCACAAGGGCCTTTCTTCTGTTAAACCTGCTTTGCTGAGCAGTATGAACAGGCAGAAAAATCCATGTGATAATTTGAGGCTCCAAAGGCAGTCTTGCCAATTTTTTTTCGTATTGCAGCAGTCTGTGAGGGTAAAATGTTTTTGAAGGAAGTACAGCAATTGGAGTTAGCAGTGACACTAGACAGAGTATGTATGCTGGCATTATCCAGTTCTACTTCACTATCAACACTTTTATTCCCTTTGGTTTGTCATGGAGTTGGTTTGATATCTGGTGGAAATAGCATATCGTTGCAGCAGATGGGTGTTTCAGGGCAAACATGAACTACAATGTCTTTATAGCAACCTTTGATGTCAAACATAACAAGCGAAAGCGTTATTAGAAAAAGCTTGACACCGAGTTAAAAAAGGGATATTACAGCAGCTAATAACCAACAGATTGTATTTAAAAGATTGGTTCATGCAGTACATTTTAAAGAGAAATAGGTGAAGAGGCTGAGATGTTTGGGGAAAGAGGTCCAGAGTTCATAGCTTTTGAAGTCAGTGTCCACCACATTAACAGCATTACTCTCATCAACCCTCCTTGTTACCTCTTCAAAAAACTTCAAGTTATTTATACAAACAATATGCCCTTTACAAATCTGTGTTGACTTTCTTTAATTAGTCCATATTTATCAAAGTGACTATAAATAAACTGATTAAGAATTAATTATGAATTTAAACTGATTGTCCCATAGCCTCTGAACTTAACACTGACTTTTTGAACAAAGGTTTAATATTCTCATTAGAGCGCAGTAAAGGCCCTTCAGCCCTCAATGTTGCGCCAAACTGTGAAACCAATCTGAAGCTCATCTAACCTACAATATTCCGTTATCATCCATATGATTATTCAATGACCATTTAAATACCCTTAATGTTGGCAAGTCTACTACTGTTGCAGGCAGGGCATTCTACACCCTTACTACTGTCGGAGTAAAGAACCTATTTCTGACATCTGTCCTATATCTATCACCCCTCAATTTAAAGCAATGTCCCCTCATGCTAGCCATCACCATCAGAGGAAAAAAGCTCACTGTCCACCCTACCTAATCCTGTGATCATCTTGCAGTAATTAAGTCACCTCTCAACCTTCTTCTCTCTAACAAAAACAACCTCAGGTCCCTCAGCCTTTCCTCGTAAGACCTTCCTTCCATACCAGGCAACATCCTGGTAAACCCCCTTTGCACTCTTTCCACTGCTTCCACATCCTTCCTATAATGTGTCACCAAAACTGTACACAATAATCCGAGTGCAGCCACATCAGAGTTTTGTACAGCTGCAGCATTACCTCATGGCTCCAAAACTCAATTCCTCTACCAATAAAAGTTAACACATCATATGCCTTCTTAACAACCCAATCAACCTGGTGGCAACTTTCAGGGATCTATGCACATGGAGACAAAGATATGTCTGCTCATCCACACTACCAAGAATCTTACCATAATCCCAGTCCCCTGTATTCCTGTTACTCCTTCCAAAGTGAATCACCTCACACTTTTCCACATTAAACTCCATTTGCCACTTCTCAGCCCAGCTCTGCAGCTTATCTATGTCCCTCTGTAACCTGCAACATCCTTCCTCACTGTCCACAACTTCACCAACTTTAATGTCATCCGCAAATTTAGTAACCCATCCTTCTACTCCCTCGTCCAGGTCATTTATAAAAATGGCAAACAGCAGTGATCCCAAAACAGATTCTTGCAGTACATCACAAGTAACTGACCTCCAAAGTGCACATTTCCCATCAGCCACCACTCTGTCTTCTTACAACTAGCCAATTTCTGATCCAAACCGCTAAATAACCCTCAATCCCATGCCTCCATATTTTCTGCAATAGCCTACCATTTGGAACCTTATCAAACACTTTACTGAAATCTATATACTCAACTGCATTACTCATCCATCTGTTTGGTCACCTTCTCAAAGAACTCAATAAGATTTTTGAGGCACGACCTACCCTTCACAAAACCGTATTGACTGTCCCTAATCAAATTATTCCTTTCTATATGATTATAAATCCTACCTCGTATAACCCTTTCCAACACTTTACCCACAACGGACGTAACGCTCACTGGTCTATAATTTCCAGGGTTGTCTCTACAAAGCCAAAAGCTCTGCAATCTCCTCCCCGGCTTCCCAGAGAATCCTCGGATAAATCCCATCCAGCCCAGGGGATTTATTTTGACACTTTCCAGAATTGCTAACACTGCCTCCTTGCGAACATCAATCCCATTCAGTCTAGTAGCCTGTATCTCAGTATTCTCCTTGCCAACATTGTCTTTTTCCTATGTGAATAACAACAAAAAAATACTCATTTAGCACCTTTCCTATCTCCTTGGACTGCGTTCACAACTTCCTATGAGAAGCCTTGACTGGCCCTAATCTTACTCTAGTCGTTCTTTTATTCCTGAGATACCTATAGAAAAGCTTTAGTGTTTTCCTTGATCCTACCTGCCAAAGGCTTCTCATGTCCCCTCCTGGATCTTCTTAGCTCTCTCTTTAGTTCTTTCCTGGCTAACTTGTAACTCTCAAGCACTCTGACTGAGCATTCACATCTCGTGTATCTGAACCACTTCTGCTTTCACCAGGACCTGAAGGACCTTCTTCCTTGGCATGAGACAATTTTAAAATTGTAACTTATCCAGGAACAAGGTTGTGTGCACACAGGTGGCAAGTGAACAAAACTTTTGCATAATTACTCACAGCAGAGTTTTGAATATCCTCAAGTTTATGCAGAATGAAGTGCAGGCCAGCATGACTGAAAGCAGTGAGGGTTTAGGTGATTTATTAAAGGTGGAAATGATTGTCTTAGGGATGGTGCTTAGGGATATGCTCAGAAGCTCATTGAGGGTTCAAACATGTTAGCAAGCTTCAGCATCAGTCAGTCATTCTTCAGAGAGACGAAGAGAGTGTGTGCCTAAGGAACAGAGTTTGCAGTGAGAATCAAATATTTAATTGGAGAAAATTTCTGTTCATTGAGTACCAAGTGTCACACAAGTGATGAGGGACAACAGTTAAAGGCAGCAGGGGAATCAAAGGGCTGTCGTGAGATACTATTGGGGGCCACCAGTTTTACATCTGTGTTTTCAGATGTTGTCTCTGAAAGGCAACATTGAATAAGGAATAGGATGGGACCAAGAAACGAATGAATCAGAAGTAACCGTGTGAGAATACATGTGAAGCCACTGCAGTGATATTCTAGCTACAAACAGATGGATAAAAATGGAACAAGGGCCATGTGGCCCCACAGTTGGAAAACCCAAGTAGGGAATGGTGATCAACAATACCAAAGCTACAAAAGGGTGAAGACAAATTAGGTGAAATAATTTAACTTTTATGCAATCAAACAGGATATAATTTGTAACTTTGATAGAAGCCTTTTCAATACCATGATAGGAGCCAAAAATCTAACTGGAGGAATTCAATAATGAAGCTTCAGGAGAGGTAGGAGAAATAAATATATGGTATACTGATGAGCTGAGATCAAGAAATATGGGGTGGTGATGCTTCTGTAGTGCACAAAAGCCAACCAAAGCCAATGGTATTGACAGCCTGTACCTGTATTGTATTGTCCTTGAGCCAAGCTGTTCATTTGTACCAGCTGTAGAAGTGACTGCCTCTCAATTTGGAATTTACAACCACTACAGACAAGACTCATTTTCAGTTGTCCTTAAAGGTCAAAGGAGATGATGTATGGGAGCTCATTGACAACAAATATGGAGATGGTTATGTAGCTTCAATTGGATGCACAGATTTAGAGAAAGTTGGGGCATTGCAACTCATGATGTCATAAACTCAGCGCTGAACAGCACGGAAACAGATCCTTTGGTCCAACTCATCCATGCTGACCAGATATCCTAAATTAATCTACTCCCATTTGCCAGTATTTGACCTATATCCCTTGAAACCCTTCCTATTCGTATACCCATCCAGATGCATTTCAAATGTTGTAATTGTACCAGTCTCCACCACTTCCTCGGACAGCTCATTCCATATATGCACTACCCTCTGCATGAAAAAGTTATCCTTTAGGTCCCTTTCAAATCTTTCCCCTCACCTTAAACCTATACCCTCTAGTTTTGGACTTCCCTACCCCGGGAAAAAGGTCTTCGCTATTCATCATTCCAATCCCCTCATGATATTATAAACCTCTATAATGTCACCTCTCAGCCTCCAATACTCAAGGGAAAATAGCTCCAGCCTATTCAGGCTCTCTATTGCTCATACCCTCCAACATCATTTTCAGTCCTTTCTGAACCCTTTCATGTTTAACAATATATTTTCTATTGCAAGGAGATCGGAATTGAACACATTATCCAGAAGTGGCCTAACTAATGTCTTGTACTGCTGTAACATGACATTCCAACTGCTATATTCAATGCACCAACCAATAAAGGCAAATGCCTTCTTCACTACCTTAATTGTGACTCCAGCTTCAAAGAACTATGAACCTGCACCCTAAGGTCTCTGTTTGGCAACACTCCCAAAACCATACCATCAACTGTGTTAAGTCCTGCCCTGATTTGCCGTATCAAAATGCAACACCTCACATTTAGCTAAATTAAACTGCATCAGCCACTTTCTGCCCATTGATCCATATTGTGGCATGGACAGATAATGCTCAATGATATCATTCACCGGCAGCAATGAGACAGTGATGCCAAACCCTCGTAAAAGTAAAGAAAGGTCAGTGCTCTCCAGAGAGTTCCTTCTTGTGTGGACCCATCCAGCTCTTTAGACTTGATGTCACAACAGTTCAGACTGCAACACAGAAATGACAGAGTCCATTATCTCCCAAGAGGGATGGATGCCATCTTCACAGTGGACCTGGCACAGAACATACCATACAAACCTGAGTCAAGTGCAGGTCATTCTGGTATAACACAAATTGGCTACAATGCAATTGACAAATTATGGTCACGGTTTAGATAATGCAAACTTTCTACTGAACCAGCATAGCGCTTTTCCAAAGCACGATTTGCTATAGCATGAGGTTGCTGAGGGATGCAACGGTTGCATTATAGTAGAACGTCTTGTACTGGAAAATGGGATTAGAATATTTAGATAGTTGGCTGATGACCAGGCCAACATGATAGCCTCAAAGACCTTTTACCATGCTGTAAAAACACTATAACCCAATAAATCAACCATAATTTTTCTAGAAAAGGAAACAGGAATATGAAAAAAGTGGAGTTTGCGCATTCTCCCAGTGTCTGTGTGGGTTTCCTCCAGGTGCTCCAGTTTCCTTCCACAGTCCAAAGATGTGCAGGTTAGGTGGATTGGCCATGCTAAACTGTCCATCGTGTTAGGTGCATTAGACAGAGAGAAATGGATCTGGGTGGATTACTCTTCTGAGGGTCGGTGGGCCAAATGGCCTGTTTCCACACTGTAGGGAACCTAAATTTAAAAAAAGGGGTTGAATAGCCTTGGGCTGAAATGATACAGATGGACCTATACCATGATCAACACTTCGGGTAGCCAATCATAAGGCGTCAGGCTTAGGCCAATCATTGAAAAGCAGGAAGGAGGGATGAGGGCGCACAGTAGCTAGGCCCCGCCCTCTGCCTGGACGGGGACGGCGATGGACATCCAGAATTACCAATCGCGAAGCGCTCCGGGCAGAGGTCGGGGATGCCAAGCCGGAAGCTCGGCCAATCGGCAACGGCCTGGGGGGCGGGGCCTGCAAGCTCGTGCGCAGCCTCAGGAGTGGGGAGGGCGAAGGCAGAGAAAGACAGGACGGTTTGTTGGCGGCGGGAGTGGGAGCACCGAGAGAGAGAGAGAGAGAGAGACAAAACCGGCAGCACGACACGTCACTCACCCTTTCTCCTCATTTATCCCGAATAATACGGCGAGGACGAACTCAAAGTATAAAAAGGAAACCCGGCCGGACTTTAACGTGACGGACCTTTTCCCGGTGCCTCGCCATCTGACCGGGTGGTGCTGGTCGAAGGCCCCGACCGTTTTTCCGTCAGCAGCAGCTGTCGCTGTTCGGTTATCCACCCCTTCCCCTGAGAAACGGAGAGGTACGCAGGGGAAAGGGAAGGGGGTCGGCGAGTGACGACGGCGATAACCGTTCTGAGAAATCGGCGGGACCATGGGTGAGAGTCGCGTTCGCGCAGGAGCGCTCCCTCTTTTTTTATATACCCCCCTCCACCCGCCGCGCGCTCTCCCCGGCTGTCGTGGGGCTCGGTGGGAGAGCTGCGCATGCGTAAAGTCGCCCCCCCCACCTCCTCCAGCCAGGGGCGTGTGTCAGCTCGGTGAGTGCGCATGCGTGAGCTTGGAGGCGCCCACGTGCCCGAGAGGGGAGTCATCCAGATCGTTGACATACTTTGCAGTGATCCGGGTCAACGTGAACATGAAGGGGTTTCTGGCTTTGGGCGGGCTCACCAGGCAGGGGTTGTGTTTTGAATGGCGGGACCCAAGGAAGTACAGAGGATATTCCCCTGAAGGGTGGGGAAACCTTGGTGTGACTGTCCATAGGTCCTGAAGACAGCAGGACAACTGTTAAGAAAGCAAATCAGTGGAGAAATCAGCAGATCACGTTTGATATCATAAGATATAGGAGCAGAAATTAGGCTATTCAGCTTATCAAGTCGGCTCTGCCATTCATTCATGGCTGACAGGTTTCTCAACCCCCATTCTCCTGTAATCCTTGATCCCCTTGATAATCAAGAACTATCTATCTCTGTCTTTGATTATACTCTATGATCTGACCTCCACAGCCTTCTCTGGCAGTGAATTCCATGGATTCACCATTCTCCAGCTGAACAAGATCGCCTTTTCTGAGCCAAATGACCCTCTTTGAGAATGGCTTTTGAAACCATTCATCCTACAGCCACGTGCGTACATATAAATGTTTTCCCAATGTGACAGAAATATTTTGCAACCAGTTTGCAGAGTCCAGAGAGTGCTTATACTGTATGTGGAATGGTGTATTTTTTGTCACTGTCTCAGTTGTTTTTTAGTTACTAAATATTTTTAAATTGAATTTATCGATTAGAGACAAAAACTGCAGAAACTGCAATCCAAAGTAGACAAGCAGGAGGCAGGGAAACCACAGCAATCCAGACAGCATCAGGAGGTGAAGTTGACATTTTGGGTGTAACCCTTCTTCAGGGCTGGGGGTGAGTGTAAGGGGAGCTGCAGATAAAGGGGGGAAGTGGCAAGGTGGTGAGTTGGGGATTGGTGAAGACAAGTAGAGGGTATGACCTGGTTGGTCAATAGGAGGGATGAAAACTGCAATTTCTTTGTACATGGTTATTTAACAGATTGATATCACTGTGGCAAATTAGGAGCCTCATTTCCCACATTTGCAAGGGTATTATTGTAAGCCTGTAGTTCATTACAAACTAGTTTCCACCTTTTTGTTTCTTTATAAAGTCATGAGGGGCATTGATAAGATAAATCGACAAAGTCTTTTCTCTGGGGTGGGTGAGTCTAGAACTAGAGGGTCTAGGTTTGAGGTGAAAGGGGAAAGATTAAAGGGGACCTAAGGTGCAGTTTTTTCACACCAGGGGTGGAACCTGTATGGATTGAGATGCCAGAGGAAGTGGAGGAGTCTGGTACAATTACAGCATTTAAAAGATATCTGGATGGGTTTGTGAATAGGAAGAATTTAGAGGGATATGGGCCAAATACTGGCAACTGGGACTAGATTAATTTAGGATATCTGGTCAAGCAATTAATCAGTTTCAAGTACAGTCCACCAGGGGTGGAAAAGCTCAGCTTTTTTTTTTCATGAACCTCTTCAGAGATGCTATGAAACACCCATGAAGCAGGTGGATCTTGAACGCAGACTGCCTGGCTCAACGGCAGGCATCTACCACTGTGCAACAAGAGCCCTAGAGTGCCTATTTTATTTCTCTTTGTACTCAGAATTGCTCTTGCACACAGCTGAACTGTTTTTTTTTCTACAAACAATGTTCATTTGCTATCTGCCACCACATGGTAATGTTCATTTACTATCTGCCACCACTAAATCACCCACATTTCCAATTAAGCAATGTATGTGCAGAGCCTCACGGGGACAATGGAATACAGAATCTAGCTCCCTTGATTTTTATTTTGTAATCAAGCACCACTGGAGCAGGTGGAATTGAACCTGAGCATCCTGGCCCAGAGGTAGGAGCACTACATAAGCCCTAAGAAAGGATTGTGGGGGGGGGGGGGGTGTCAGACAGTCAACCATGTTTTTGATCATTTGTGATTTTTAAAAAATATATATATCCGATATTTTCACACACCTCAAGCATTTGGCATTTGAACCCAGGACTTCTGATAAGAATGTGTATAAGGTATGAGCAGTAGGGAAAGAGTTAAGTTTAGGGTTGCGGGACAAAGGCTCAGCTAGCATGACATTGGCCAGATAAGAACTTGCAGTAAACAGTGACGTGCTTGGGGCAAGGATAGTGGTTTAACAAGGTGAAGAACATCTATTATGTACTGCCAGTTAACGAGATGAAGAACATCTATTGTGTCATGCCAGATGGCTTAATCTTTACTGTTGATGCTTGCTGATTTTAACGGTCACCCAATCAATATAGACAATGCCTTATTTGGATGCTGCTATAACTCTATATAATTCCGTAAGAATCTGCTGTTCGAGAGAAGACCGAGAACATGGGTGATGGCTCTCCCTCCACGGCTTGGAATAAAGATGAAGGTAGAGCCATACTGTGTCTGGGTGTTTGCTTTGACTGATGTGGAAATGGGACAACACTGGCACAGCGATAAGGACACTGCTGGTGCACTACATAAACCCAAAACCAAATGCAACTTCCAGTCAATATCTACTTTCCAATACTGTAGCTGTTCTAGAAACCCTTTAAAGTAGTTTGCATTTTCTAATGCTGACTGGTCACAGTGTGATCCCTACCAGTATTCCTGTAATTTCCCATTATTGTTTCTTCCAGACAAATAATTCTTCTCCATGTCATTAGTGAATGTTTATTTGACTAGATTAAGGTGGGCATCACAAAAACAGTTAATCTGGTTGTTATCTCATTGCTGTTTTTGGACTTTGCTGTGCAAAACCTTGACTATATTACATCCAGCCACATTACTTACTGTGGTGCATCGTCTGTATTATGCTTGGAACAAATTTGATATCATAGGTGTGATTTTAGATTAAGGTCTACATGGTACAAGTTGAGAAGTTTCAACAAATTTGTATAATCTTTTGAATTGGGTGCTTTAATTGGATAACTAATTTAAATTGAGAGAAAAATGAGAACAGAAAGAAATGCATTTAGTTACGCAATAAATGTTATATTAACCATCAATGAAATTTGTTTAACTTACAAAAATCCTGAAACTAAATGTATCATTACCCTTAATTATAGCCTTAATTGCAAAATTTTATTTCCAAGCACAGTTGAATATTGTATTGCTTCTTAAACGATTGAAAGAGAGATGTCGCATTTTTGGAGTTTTCAGTTCAGTTGTGGAGAGTACACATTTGAGTGTTTTGGCAGAAATTGAAAATAAAATAGGTGATTGAAGCTTTAAATCGAAAAATATTGAACAGTGATAGTTAACTGCTCTGGTAGGCTGGGAATATGCTGAATTGAATTGAATTTATTGTCACATGTACCGAGGCACAGTGAAAAGCAGATCAGAGTTAAGTAGCATAGAGAAGTAAATAACAAGTAAACAGTGGTAAAAACAAAAACACAGGTACAGGCGAATGTTGAGTTTGAGTCCATTCAGTATTCTAATAACAGGAGAGTAGAAACTGTTACGAAACCGGCTGGTGCATGTGTTCAGGCTTCTGTACCTTCTCCCCGATGGTAGAGGTTATAGAACAACATTGCCAGGGTGGGATGGATCTTTAAAAATGCTGGTGGCCTTTCCTTGACAGCGGGCCTGTAGATGGATTCTGTAGATGGGAGGTTGGCCCTTGTGATTGTCCGGTTCGTGTTCACCTCTCTCCAATCTTGAATGGTACAGTTGCCATACCAGGTAGTGATACATCCAGACAGAATGCTCTCGATGGCGCACCTATAAAAATTGGCAAGGGTATTTGCCGTCATGCCAAATTTCCTCAGCTGTCTGAGGAAGAGGAGACATTGTTGGGCCTTTGAAACCAGTGCGTCCACATGAAGAGTCCAAGAAAGCTTGTTGTGGATGACCACTCCTAGGAGCTGACACTCTCCACTCATTCCACCTCTGTGCTGTTAATATATAGAGGGGCATGAATAACATCCAGCCAAAAGTCAATAATGAGTTCCTTGGTTTTGCTGGCATTGAGAGCTAGGTTGTTCTCCGTGCACCATTTTTCCAGGTGCTGTCTGTTTTGTCGCTATCTGAGATTCGACCAACAATGGTGATGTCATCAGTGAACTTGTAAATGGCTTATTGTAGTATATAGTGAGTACAGCAGGGGGATGAGTACGCACCCCAGGGGGGGGCTCCAGTGTTGAGTGAGGATGAAATATTGTCCCCAGTCTTCACTGATTTGTGGCCTGTGGGTCAGGAAACTGAGTATCCAGTTGCAGCAATTGGAGCTTAGTCCGAGATCACTAAGTGCACTGAGAACAACCTAGTTCTCAATGCCAGCAAAACCAAGGAACTCATTAACGTTTGGCGGGATGTTATTCATGCCCCTCTATACATTTAGTAATTTAGTCTTGAGGGGATAATAGTGTTGAAGGTTGAACTCTAGTCAATGAATAGGATTCTTACATAGCTGTTCTTGGTGAAGGGCAAGTGATATGGCATCTGACGTAGATCTGTTGGTCCAATAGGCAAATTGGAGTGGGTCAAGAGTGGTAGGAGGCTGATGTTGATTAATGCCATGACCAATCTTTCAAAGCACTCCATGGCGACTGAAATTAGGCCCACTGGGTGGTTGTCATTGAGGCATGCTGTATGAGCCGCCTTAGGCACAGGGATGATGTTGGCCCTCTTGAAACAGGCAGGGACAGTGGTCTGCTGCAGGAAGAGGTTGAAGATGTCTGAGAAGACCTCTGCCAGTTGATCTGCGCATGCCCTGAGTGCACAGCTGGTACTCCATCTGGTTCCATTGCTTTCCTTGGATTCATACAAAGGAAAACTGATCTGACCTCTGATGCAGTGACTGTTGGGATAGGTTCGTCAGGACTTATCAGAATAGGCTTCCCTGAAGAGTCTTGTTTACACTTCTCAAAATCTGCCTCCCACCAGTCAAATGAGTGTATAATATGTAGTCAGTGGACTAATTTGTTCTAATGTGGTATGCAAGTAGATTTTTATAATCAAACTGAAGACGTGTTTTTTTTTGTCTTTGTGTGAGTTGGGATCTTTTTGCCTTGATGTTTTTTTGTCCTTCGTGGCCAAAAGTGCAACAGAACAAGGTTACACTGTTACATAATATTTGGATTTAAGTTGGTACATTTCCAATGATGCTACCATTTGTAATATTTTTTACAATACTACAAATTACCAAGGAAATTGCTGGCTGACTTGTTATTCAATGCCCCATGTTCGTGTGCTCAGCCAAGCTGTACAGCTTCAAATAGGGTTCATTTTTAAATTTTCATTTATAAATGAAAGGATACTTGAAGTAAAATTATTAAAATCAGTCAGTGCAAGGAGGAAAGAAATTGATCTTGTTGTTCAGTTGTCTTGTAATGTGTGTTTAGTTTCTCCACAATGAGAATTTGATAGAACCTGCATGTTTATGATGTGTTTTATAATCACAGGCCATTCCAAATGATTTACAACCATTACAGCCTTTTTGGAGTATAAACACTGTTATAATGTAGGAAACATGACATCCAGTTCTGAGCAGCAAGGTCCCACAAATAACAACATAACAATAGCTGGTAGTTATTTTTTTAATCATTCATGAGATTATGGTCTTGCTGACCAGGCTAGCATTTATTGCCCATTCCTCGATGCCCTTAAGGTGGTGTTGAACTTCAGCCTTGAAATTCTGCAGTCCGTAAGCTGTAATTAGACCCACAATACCATCATGGAGTTCCATGATTTAGATCTATCGACAATCCAGGAATGACAATACGTTTGCAAGTCAGGTGTCTGAAAGGGAATCTTCTGGTCATGTTCTGCTGCCCTTGTCTGTTCAGGTTGGAGTGGGTTTGGAAGGCGCTGTCGAAGAAGCCTTGGTGAATTTCTGCAGTGTGTTTTGTAGATGGTATACATTGCCGCTACTAAGCATCAGTGGTGGATCTGGTACTAATCAAGCCCGCTGCTTTGTCCAAGATGGCATCACATTTTGGTGGTGTTGGTATTGGATTCATCTAGGCAGGTGGGGCGTATTCCATCATGCTCCTGACTTGGGCCTTGTCAGTAACGAACTGGTTTTGGAGAGGCTCAAGGTGAGTCACTTGCTCAGGATTCTTAGCCATAGTATTTAGATGACTGGTCCAGTTTCGTTTCTGATTAGTTGTTAATAGTGAGAGATTTTGAGATTATGCCATTGACTGTCCACAGCAAATCATTCGATTCTGGCTTTGAATTTGGTAATTGCCTGGCATTTGTGTGGTATGAACGTTACTTGACACTTTACAGTTAAGCCCTAATATTGTGCAGGTCTTACTGCATGGACTGCTTTGGTATCTGGGGAGTCACAAATGGAGCGGAACGTTGTCTAATTATGAGTGAATGTCCCCATTTTTTGACCTTTACAGTGACAGATCATTGATGAATCAGGCAAAGGTGATTGGGAGTAGGACACTATCATGAGGAACTCCTGTAGAGAACTGGAACTGCGGTGAATGACATCCACAAACCACAACCATCTTGCTTTGTGCTAGGTATGACTCCTGACCATCTGAGTGTTTTACCCCTGATTCCCATTGAGTCAAGCTTTGCAAAGGCTCCCTGATACCACGCTTGGTCAAATATGGCCTTGATGTCACCTCACCTCTTGCGAGTTTACCTCTTTTGTCTGTGTATGAACTAGGGCTATTGTGAGGTGAAGAGTGCAGTGGCCTTGGTTGAACCCAAATTGTGTATCAGTGAGTAGAGTATTGCTGCTTGATAGTATTGTTGATAGCACCTTTTTATCACTTGGATCCAGAATAAACTGGGGAAGTAATTGACCAGGTTGAATTTGTCGTGGTGTTTTGTATACAGGATAGACCTGGGTAACTTTCTACATTGTTGGGTAGATGCGACTGTTGCAGTTGTACTGGAACAGCTTGGCTAGGGAAACAACAGGTTCTGGAGCACATCTTCAGTACTATTGTTTGAATGTTGTCAGGGCTTACTATATTTGCAGGATCCAGTCCCTCTACCTGGTTGTTGATGTCATGTGTTGTGAATTGTAACGCTGGGCGTCTCTAGAGGACGCTAAAATAAGTCATTCACTCAATACTTCTGGCTGAAGATTGTTGTGAATGCTTCAGACTTATCTTTTGCACTGAACTGGGCTTAGCTCCACCATCATTGAGGATGTGGGCATTTGTACAACTTCTTCCTCCATTATTTAATTATCCATCATTATTCAAGATAGGATATGACCGGGCTGCAAAGCTCAGACTTGTTGGTTTGGGATGCAAATACTATATTGTGGTTTCACAATGTTGACACTGCATTTTTAGATATGCCTGTTATTGTTCCAGGCATACCCTTCTGCAATTTTCATTAAGCAGGATTTACTATAACATGCATTTCATTCATGCAAATTTGCTATAGCCTGATTGAATTGGGGACACTGTTTCTGAAACACAAACTTTTAAAGAGTGTATTGGTTATAACATGATTCCAGTCCCATTAGATTAAATGGTGCTGCTATTGCAGAATTTTCTTACGACACAAGATTGCACAAGAATGGAACTACTGCGTTACAGCTGAACTGACTGTAACAGTAGATTGGGAGATGAGCCAGACCCTGAAGTTGCAGATTATTTTGGGAGTACAATTCTGCTGATGAATGTTCATGGCACCTCATGGACCCATTGTCTTGAAAACTTAGCATGGCAATAGTGCCACACAACCTAATTCTTAAGAAGAAGGTGGAACTTCATCTTGACAAGAACCTTGAGGAGGTTGCTCCTACCGATATTGTCACAGGCAGTGGTGAGGACAAGGTACAGTATGTTTTTCCCACTTGTTTCATATACCCCCTGCTGCAGACCCAGCCTAGCAGCAATGTCTTTTAGGACTCAACCAGTAAAGGTGTTACTCAGCCATTCTGGGCTGTAGACATTGTTGCTTCTGGTCGAGAGTGTTGTGCTAGAAAAGCACAGCAGGTCAGGCAGCATCCAAGAAGCAGGAAAATCGGCATTTTGGGCAAAAGCTCTTCAGGAATGAGGCTTGTGAGCCGTGGGTGTGGCTCACAAGCTTCATTTGTGATGAAGGGCTTTTGCCTGAAATGTTGATTGTCCTCCTCCTGAAGCGTCTGATCTGCTGTGCTTTTCCAGCACTACACTCCTGACTGTGATCTCCAGCATCTGCAGTCTTCACTTTCTCCCATTTATGCTTCTGGTACCTAGGTCAATGGCAGGTGGTGTACTGTTCATTTTTTTTTTGAGACTTTTGTATCGATTGTTACCATTTATGTGGCTTGCTGGGCTATTATAGAGAGTAGAGTCATAGAGATGTACAGCATGGAAACAGACCTTTCTGTCCAACTTGTCCGTGTTGACCAGATATCCCAACCCAATCCAGTCCCACCTGCTAGCACCCCACCCATGTCTCTCCAAACCTTTCCTATTTATATACCCATCCAGATGCGCTTTTTAAATGTTGCAATTGTACTAGTCTCCACCACTTCCTCCGGCAGCCCATTTAACACACGCACCACCCTTTGCGTGAAAAAGTTGCCCCTTGGGTGTCTCTCATATCTTTCCCTTCTCACCCTAAACCTATGCCCTCTAGTTCTGGACTCACCCACCCAAGGGAACATGCCTTGTCTATTTAGCCTATCCATGCCCCTCATGATTTTATAAATCTCTATAAGGTCACCCGTTAGTCCCCAAAGCTCCAGGGAGAACAGCCCCAATTTATTCGATCTCTCCATATAGCTCAAACCCTCCAACCTTAGCAACATCCTAGTAAATCTTTTCTGAATCCTTTCAAGTTTCACAACATCATTCCCATAGCTGGGAGACCAGAATGCTGCACAATATTCCAAAAGTGGCCTAACCAATGCCCTATACAGACGCAACATGACCTCCCAACTCCTGTACTCAATATTCTGACCAATAAAGGAAACCATACCAAACGCCACTTTCACTATCCTATCTTTCACTCCGCTTTCAAGGAGCTATGAACCTGCATTCCAAGGTCTCTTTGTTCAGCAACACTCCTTAGGACCTTACCATTAAGTGGATAAGTCCTGCTAAGATTTGCTTTCCCAAAATGCAGCACCTCACATTCATTTAAATTAAACTCCATCTGCCACTCCTCCATTAGCCCATCTAATCAAGATCCCATTGTAATCTGAGGTAACCTCCTTTGCTGTACACCTCCAATTTTGGTGTCATCAGAAACTTACTAACTGTACCTCCTATGTTCATATCCAAATCATTTATATAAGTGATGAAAAGTAGTGGACCCAGCACTGATCCTTGTGGCACTCCACAGGCCTCCTGTCTGAAAAACAATCCTCCTCCACCAGTTCTGTATCCAAATGGCTAGCTCTCCCTGTATTCCATGTGATCTAACCTTGCTAACCAGTCTCCCATGAGGAACCTGGTCGAACACCTTACTGAAGTCTATATAGAGCACGTCTACCGCTCTGCCCTCACAAACTCCTTTGTTACTGCTTCAAAAAACTCAATCAAGTTTGTGAGACATGATTGTCCATGCCCAAAGCCATGCTGACTGTCCCTAATCAGTTCTTGCCTTTCCAAATACATGTACGTCCTGTCCCTCAGGATTGCCTCCAATAACTTGCCCACCACTGATGTCAGGCTGAGTAAGTTGAATGTCATCTGTACTGTGGAGTCTGGCGTTGCATGAACACCACATCAGGTATGGTCGCACTTTCCTTCCCTGAAGAGTATTAGTGAACCACATGGAATTTCCCAACATCCACAGTGGTTTCATGGTCACCATTAAACTTAATTCTAGATTTCTTACTGAATTCAAATTCCACCATCTACCTTGGTGGGATTAAAACGTAGAGCTGTGTATTACTAAAACAATGCTATCACCTCTGTTGTATTATTGGGGGTTATATTTGTTTTGTAACAGAATTAAATTATGGCAGCTTTTGATGATTCAAAAGGAGCTAACTAAAATTCAAATACAACTCAAAGCACTTTGAGAATAAATTATAGTTTTACTGCTTTTGTTTTAAATTACACAAGTGCTAGAAAATTAATCAGAGGTCATTTATGTCTGCTGTTCACAATCCCTGTAGAGATCAATAAATTTGAAAAGCATTTTTGAATTTCTGGCAACAGAGGATCAAATAAGAGTTCAAGATTTAACTTTTGGTGAAATAAGAAAGTAAAAGCCTAAAGTAAAAGTAAATTGCCTAAATGCTATTCGATAAGTAATATATATTAAATGACAGAAAAATCCCCTTTTTAACTTTTAACAAATGAAAATTCCCCTCCATGGTTATGTTTGGTCCCTTAACTGTTTATTCCAGGAACCAGTCCAAACTATTCTCAGCTTCTGGTCTTTGCTCCCTTTCTCCTTCTCCAGCGAGAGTACTTCAGTGGTGAAGGTTACCCTAAAATTCCTGTTCCTAGCTAAACTGAGGTGAATTTTCCAACCTCATTTATATATATATTATAATTGAAAGGGGAAAAAAACAAATTTTTAAACTTTTTTGTTTTTCAAAATTACAAAGTAATACAAACAAGTATAAACACTAATATACAATTATATAAAAGAAAGAAATAATAACCAAAACACCACGAAAGAGAAAAAAGGGGAAAAAAAATGCTCAGCTAACTAATCTATCCTACAAATAACCAAAGCATAAAATAAGATAACTTACATTACTAGTAAGAAATAACATAATAATTTAAGTATATACTCAAAATGGATTAACATCAAGTCATGATAAAAACCACTACCACAGCTAGACAAAAGCCCTTGACAATATGGCCGAAATATCTGTGTCTATATAGTTCAGAAAGGGTTGCCATATTTTATAGAATAATTCAGTGTTTTGGTGCACCATATTTGTGAGGAAGTCAACGGGGATATATTCCATGATTAACCTGTGCCAGTTCGAACGTCCTGGAGGGCCCTCTGCTACCTAATTGACTAAGATATTTTTTCTTGCACAGAAAGAGAATGGAGAATAATTTCCTCCCATGCACATCCAGGGAGGGCAGATTTGAAAAGCCATGGAGAAGAGACACTGGATCCAATCCAATCTCCGTTCCCAAGATTTCTGTCAGAGCGTTCGCTGCTCTGTCCCGGTATTTGCGGATCTTGTGGCATGTCCATAAACAGTGCGTGAGAGTGCCCACTTCTGTTTTACATTTAGGACACATTGGGGATGTTCCTATCTTAAATTTTGCCAGTCATTCAAGTGCTATATGAACCCGATGGAGTATCTTTAATTGAATAGCTTGAGTTCTATTACAAATAGAGATCTTTCTGGCATTTTCCCAGATGCCCTCCCACATTTCTGATGGAATTTCTAACCCCAATTCCTGGTTCCATGTTTTAAACAGTCATTCCATGTCTTTCGATACCTCGTTATGTAATGAGTGATGAAGAGTACTGACCGAGGGTGGACCCATTGGCCATAGCACTCTTCTCTCCCTATCCGATTTGTAGGGATTGTCTGATAATGTGGTCATCTTCTGTATATAATCTCTTATTTGGAAATACAGAAAAAGGTCTCCATTAGGCAGTCCGAACTTCTGGTGCAGCTTCTCAAAAAACATCATTACCTCTCCATCGAACAGGTCCCCTAAGCAAGAGACACCTCTGGACCTCCAGGTTTTAAATGTAGCGTCTGTCAGTCCTGGCTGAAAACCTCATGCTCCCACTATCGGAGTATAAGCAGAGGTTTTTTGAAAGTTGCCCTCATCTTGCCGCATTATCCTCCAGGCTTTAATTGTATTTAGTAAAGTAGGGTTTTTACAATAGTCCATAATAGCACTCATCTAAAAATAAAAGATTGATGAGTGGACATTTTGCTCGGGAGGTCTCTGTTTAACCAAATTGATTGGGTCTCTTGTGACCCACAATCAGCTACGTAGCCTAACAGAGAACTCAACTGATACCTCCTAAAGTCTGGAAAATCCAGTCTTCCCCTTGCTTGTGGAAGCTGCAGCTTTTCTAATTTGATAAGAGGCTGTCTATGATTCCAAATAAAGGAACCAAGCCAGCCGTGTAGTTTACGTAACGCCAGTCTCGGCAACATCAAAGGGAGCATTCTCATAGGATCTAAGAGATGAGACAGAATATTCATTTTAACTAGAGCTACTCTGCCGAACCAGGATATTGGGAGATCTCCCCAGCGTTGAAGGTACTGCCTTATTTTCTCTAGTAGGTGCACAAAATTGGCTTTATACAGCTGACCAAATACTGGGGTGATAAAAATACCTAAGTATAGAAACCTCTCCAGTGACCGCCGAAATGGAAAACAAGATCCGTCCGATAAACTGGATATACTAGCGAGACCCCCCAATGTCATGGCCTCCGATTTTGTAAAATTGATTTTACAGCCTGAGAACATACTAAATAGATTAATTACTTGAATTAAGCGGGGCATGAATATCAAAGGATTACTTAAGAAAAGGAGGACATCATCAGCATAGAGAGTGATTTAATGTTTACCTGAACCAACCCCATTTTAATCATTCCGTCTTTGGTCACTTCAATCCCTGTGGCTGCTTAGGCTTATATTTTGCGTAGTGAACAATAGAGCTTGAAACAGTACACTGCAGGAAGGGGTCCTTCGGCCCACCATGTCTCTGCCAATCATGATGCATTTTAAACTAATCCCATCTGCCTGTAGGTCCCTTATCCCTTTTCCCTGCCTGTTTATTTGTCTGTCGAGATGCTTCTTAAAATATGCTATCTTATCTGAAAGTGACTACTGAAATGTGTTTTTTCAGAATTCAGCAGTTGTCATCTGTAGCTTCTTAATTCCAGGCTTTTTTAATATATTGAATTCAGATTCCACCTGTGGCAGGATTTGAACCCGGGACCCCAAAATATGAGCTGAGTTCAATTGGATTTAATAGTCTAGCAATAATATTACTAGATCATTCCATCCTCTTAATTTGTGCTATTCTTCCCCTGACACATGCATGCACATTCCAAAGGGACAGTTCTGTCCTTCATCAGTCCTAATACTTCACTCCACCGTAGCACCTTCACCAATCGAAGAAGGTATAGCATTTGCCTGTTCATCACATGTTGTCCATAGCCACAAAAACAACATTTTCCATGTGAAGCAGTGTTTTACTTGTACGACTTTCGATTTAATTTACTGCATTTGCTGCTCTTAGTGCAGTTTCTTTCCAATGGTGAGACCAAATGCCTATATTTGCAAAATACTTCTACTCTTTCTGTTGGGGTGACCTTCACCTTACGATTGCTTGCCATTTCAATAAACCACCTTGCCCTCATGGTAAGATTTCTATCCTGGGCCAACTGCAGTCTTCCAAAAAAGCACACTGCAAGCTTAAGGAATACTTCTGCTGTTCTACTTATACTTTACTGCCTCAGTCCTTCTCTCCTTCACCATTGGTACACCAAAAAACTGCCCCCTACCTTGCCCTGGCTCAGATCAGCCCTGAGAATAAGGGTGCAGTGGCCAAATTAGTTGAGGCCATGTGGACAATCTATACCAAACGGTTTGATTAGATCCGTCTTGGGGCGTTGGCGTTCTGGCTTTGATGCAAAGCTGGGGAAGGCTAAAGCTAAGGTACTAGAAACAGAACTGGGCTAACTCAATGCCCACTCAGCTCGTTGTGTATGTAAGGAACAGTAAAACTGATCTTTTTTTAAAAAAGCAGTTCAATGCCTAGGTTTACCTCTCTGCTTTTTCCTTGGATTATTTTCTAATGTTCTCATCGAGACAGAATGAGCTATTAACAAAATATTAAACAGACTTTAATCCATTGTTTTTAGCTCTGCCAAAAGCTTCACCTTTATATCAGTAACAACTACTGACTCTCATTGAAGCACATTTTTGCACACCAAAATGTGAAATAAAGATTTTAATTTGTGATCACGATATTTTCTGCCTCCCTCTTTGAATAACCCATATGGTCACTGAAACCCTTATCCATCTTTCTGGTCACCCACAGTCGCAGTTTGATCCAACACTACCTTCTGGATTCTTGACCTTCAATCTTTGCAAGTTGTAGTTGTGCAAAACGTCTACCTGTATTTCATGTTCTGTCCTGCACTAATTTCAGTTGGCCCACGATCTCTGCCTTTGCCAAATTATACTTGATCTCTTTTTTTTCCCAGTACATAAATGTTTAAATCCTTGTGCTTTTGAAAGTTAGTCTCTCCCTCCAATGACATTCGGCAGCCTCTTCAGATTTTTACTGCTTATTTTGCCTGTCATTCATTTTCTGTTTGTTGAAGAGTTTCCCAGGAATGGTGGAGGAATTTCAGTTCTGCTCTCTGTTTAACTTGACTGCACCCTCTCCCACAACTAAATGTTTCCCCACCTTTTTTAAATAAAACTCCAAAGATACTTTACTAAGAAATGTTTTGAGCTAACGTCTCTTCCTGATTGAGTGCTGTTTATAGTTCATAATCAAATGCAAAAGACTTCATGAAAGTCCATGCACTGTATGTGTATTGACTGAGATACTGTCATCTTCAGACTCTTAAAAATGAAATTGATCAAAATAATCAAACTGGTGGTTTTACTTTGTATTTTAAAAGAATTGGCAATGTAATAAGTCAGCTGCTTTTCAGTATTTGTTCAGCATTCAGTGATGTAAATGAAGTACAAAACCTTAAGTAGATGCATTTAAGCCAATCCTAAATTAAGTTCTAACTTATGAAAATTTGCTGCAAAGAAAGCATCTAATCTTAAAGGAAAATGTCTTGTGGAACATTGTTACCATAATGGGAATTGTCTTGGGTAATGTCAACCTGTAGGAGAAAGCCAAATAGCCAGTGTGGTATTTTAGTTCAAAGATTTGATCAAAATCATTTTTTGTCGATTATGTAAGTGAGCTTAATATATTAGAGTTTCTAAAATGGTTTGGTTTCTTTCTCATAGATAATCTAAATGATGCCCTCCAAAAACTAAAATTGACTGCTGCTGATGGCACATCCGATAATGTGGAGGGATGCCTTGACTGCTTACTCCAAGCCTTGGCTCAAAACAGTGAGTAAAGTTTGAAGCATGCCTTTTTATGTTGGATGCTGCAGCTGAATGGTTTTAAGAAACATTAGCTGGCAATGTGTTGCTGGAAAAGCGCAGCAGGTCAGGCAGCATCCAGGGAATAGGAGAGTCGACGTTTCGGGCATAAGCCCTTCTTGCCCGAAACGTCGACTCTCCTATTCCCTGGATGCTGCCTGACCTGCGCTTTTCCAGCAACACATTTCCAGCTCTGATCTCCAGCATCTGCAGACCTCACTTTCTCCTTTAAGAAACATTACTCCAGCTGTTCAAAAGCTGGGCGATGTGTTATAGCTAGCAGTTGAATGTCTTGGCCAGTAGTGATCTCTGTTATCTTAAGTTTCTAGGTTTGCAGATGACTCTCCTATTGTTGTTATCCATTTAAAGAAGAATATAAGTAGGTTCATGTCCGACTGTCCCTATGGCAAGCTTCCACCTTGACTCTGATTCATATGGCATTGAAATGAGTGTTTGTTTATTAGTTTCTTCCCTGCAGCAGCTATCTAGGGCACTTGGCCAGATTGCATTAGCAGGGACCTAGGACCAGTTTTTCATGCCAATCTTTTTGAAGTATGGTTTGTGGCCTACAGAGAAGTAGCTTCTGGCCATCTGTCGTTCAACTCATATTAAACATTCAAAAAAAATTCTCTTGAATACAAATGGTCAGAAGTTATTACTTTTTTTACATTTAAATGGGATGATTGTGTTTCATAACCTGACTAAAATTTATTGCCTGCCCATCCCTGATTACCCTTGAAGGTAAAAGTGAACTGCTTTCTAAAACATTTGCAGCCCACATGATATGGGTACACCCAAAGTGTTATTAGGAAGGGAGATCCGGGATTTGACCTAATGTGGTAAAGTGATGATGTAGTTCCATGTCAGGATGATGTTTGCTTGAAGAGTACCTTGCAGCTGGTGGTTTCCATGAATCTACTTGTTTTTATAGATGGTCGAATTGCAGGTTTTGGCTGAGCTATTAAAGGGTTCTTGACATGTTACTACAGTGCACCTCTTGATATGCACAGTACTCTAATGCTTGGGAGATGTGAATTATTTGAATGGTGAATAGGATCCCAGTCAAGTGGGCTTCTTTGTCTTGGAAAATGTCAAGCATTTTAAGAATCTTTGGAATTGCACTTTTCTCTAAACGAATGGAATGTGTTCCATCATATTTCTGCATTATTTCTTATGGATGGTGGTCAGGCTTGGTGAATCCAAATGTGAGCTACTTGACGTAGAGCTCCCAGCTGTTTTGCTTCCCTTGTCCAGTCTCTTCCACTTGGGTCCATAATTCTTCTGATGCTTTACAGTATTTTCAGAATTTCCAGTTTGCAGGCTCCAGCTAATGCCTCTTCACCATTGGCGTGGAATCCCTTCTTACAGTCTGTCCCCCATCAGGTTGGTTTTGGAGCTCTCTGCTTCTCTCTGGGGAGAAAAGGACTGAACTTACCCCATCCACCATGACCCTCTTCTGCCTACCGAGCTCTTCCTCACAACCCCTCTCCTTTTTAACTCCTCACTATTTCGGATCAAAGGTATGGCCATGGGTACTTGAACAGGTCCCTCAGTTATGCCTGTCTCTTTGTGGGGCACATGGAACATTCTTTGTTCTTACTATGGCCTCCATCCACAATGCTTTCACTGGTATATTGATGACATCAGCAGTGCTGCTTCCCCCTTTTTTCCCCGAATTGGAAAATTATCCATTTCACTTCCAATTTCCACTCTGCTCTCACCTTGACCTCGTCCATCTCTGACTCTTATCCTCTATGTTTGTGCCCCTCTCTGAAGATAAGCTGGACCACCGATATACACAACAAAATCACTGACTCCCAAAGTTATCTGGACTCCTTCCTAGTAAAAGCTCCATTCAGTTTGATCCCATTTCTTCATCTCTGTTGCATTTATTCAGATGATTTATTCAGGCTAGCTGGTTTATAAAGCATGCCCGTACAGTGGTGACTGGGCCATCATGGTTAAGTACATTTGCAGCACTTTAGCCAATACTAATTCTCCTTCTCCTGAGTTAAGGGAAAAAATATTCAAGATCCCATCTGACTGCTTCTTGGATAGCTGGCATTCTACTCTCCTTTATTTCAATAATGTCATGCAGGGGTATTTGTTTTTTCTTGTTCCCATCCTGGATAAGATTAAACACTTGAGCTTTATCTGTAACTTATTAACATAAAATATGGCATGTGTTGATTTCTACATTTTTTTATATAGATCTTTTGTTTATTTTAAGCTACACAAGTTCTCCACCACACCTAACCAATTTGCATGTTAGTAAATCTAGGGCCTGATTGTCGTCATCTGATTGATCTTTTGTGATACCATTCAGATATCACCTTGCTGAATAACCTCCAAATGTAACCTCTTCCTTCAGTTACTGTCAGCATCCCTCAACATGTCATACACCGACTTGTATGAGACAATTACCTCTGCATCCTTCATACTGCATTTCAGTAAGGCCCCTATCTGCAACCCACGACTTTGCTTACTATAATCAGTAAATTCTTTAATCTTATCTTGATAATTTTGGCATTAATTTTGGGATTATTTCAGGAGTCAGCATTTGTTATTTATTCATCCCTAATTGCCCTTGAGCCGAGTGGCTTGCTCATCCATTTCAGAGGATAGTTAAGAGTAACCACACTGCCATGATTCACAAGCCAGAGATAAAGGTGGCAGAATTCTTTCTCTAAAGGGCATTTGTGATGTAGATGGGTTTTATGCATTAGTCATGGTCACCATTATTTGAATGGTTTTTGTAAACTTGATTTGTTTGTTAATTGAATTTAAATTTGACTAGCTCCCCTGATGGTATTTGAAACAATGCCCCAGACCCTTAAATGTAAAATAAATGCAAATGTGGATACTGGAAATCTGAAACTTACTCCTGCTGAGTTTCTCCAGCATTTTTATCTGTGGAGAGAAAGAGTTACAATTTTGATTCCAGTGATTTTTTTTAAATATATGGGTCTCAGTGTTAACTCTTTTTTTTTCTCTCCACAGATGTTGCCAGACCTGCTGATTTTCTCTAGCATTTTGCTTTTATTCCCTCAAAGGTTTAGACTAAGCCCCTTTTGAGCATTGAGTCCTACAATATGCAGTTTTCTGACAGAGTCATAGAGATGTACAGCACGGAAACAGACCCTTCAGTCCAACCCGTCTATGCTGACCAGATATCCCAACCCAATCTAGTCCCACCTGCCAGCACCCGGCCCATATCCCTCCAAACTCTTCCTATTCATATACCCATCCAGATGCCTTTATAATCTTTTTCTGGAGTAAGGTAACTCTAACATAGTTGGTAATTGCAGACCCAATTTACTTTGAGCACAAATACCTGAACTTCCTATAAACAATAATACAAGTAACCTCAAAGCAAAGAGATCTCCCAGTTTTTCTTTTATTTTAATTTTTGCCATGTGACTACTTAGTGTTTAATGATGGTCGAAAATGATTAAGGTCTTGGAAAATATTCAACTCCTGAGGGTTTCTTGTCCGATACAGGAGTTCAAGCCTTGACCAAGATTAACAAAAGCTGAACTTCACAGTTCATCTTGGCAGTAACAGGTGTGAACATCTTAAGAGGGTTTGTTGTTCATGTATTATACTGCATACAAAACATAAATTTTGGAAAATAATTTTCATGCTGTTTTGGGGAATGATCTTGTGTGGGGTATACAGATGCATTGTAATCTTAAGGTATATGTTATGAATCTGGCTGATGGTATTGCTGGACAAACCAGATAATAGAATGAAACGTGACTTGAGGGCCATATGTTTAATTTTATTTTAGTTAATCTGATGATTAGTCATGAAAATATACACAAAGCTGCAGATGTTCCTTAGCAACAGGATGGAATTTTATTATGTAGAAGTGAAAAAGAGACTAAACTAATAGGAACTGGATGCCATTTATATAAATGATCTGGATGTGAATATAGGAGGAATGGTTAGAAAGTTTGCAGAGGACACCAAAATTGGTGATGTAGTTAACAGTGAAGAATGTTATCTCCGAGTACGACAGGACCTTGATCAGATGGACTAAGGAGCAGCAGATAAAATTTAATTAAAATAAATGTGAGGTGTATAATTTTGGTAAGGGCAGGACATATACACTTATTGGTAGATTCCTGAGAAGTGTTACCTAACCTTGGGGTGCAGCCTCATAGTTTCTTGAAGGTGGAGTTGCAGGTAGACTGGATGGGGAAGAAGGCATTTGGTACACTTGCCTTTTATTGGTCAGTGCATTAAGTATAGGATTTGGGAACATTGGTGAGCCCACTTTTGGAATACTGCATTCAGTCTGGTATCTCTGGTAGAGGGAAGAATGTTGTTAAACTTGAAAGGATGCAGAAGAGGTTTTCAAGGATGTTGCTGGGGTTGGAGAGCTTGAGCTATAGAGAGAGGCTGAAAAGGCTAGGGCTATTTTCCCTGGAACATTGAAAGGTGAAGAGTGACCATATAGACACTTATAAAATCATGAGTGACATGGATAGGGTGAATAGCCAAGGTCTTTATCCTTGGGTAGGGATAAGGTAAACCTTTAGGTGAGAGGGGAAAGATGCATGAAAGGGACCTAAGGGACAACTTTTTCATGCAGAGGATGGTGCGTGTATGGAATGAGCTGCCCAAGGAGGTGGTGAAGGCTTGGTACATTTACAACATATAAAAGACGTCTGGATGGGTATCTGAATAGGAAGGGTTTAGAGGGATATGGTCTAATGTTTCTCCATCTTTGGCAAATTCTGAGAGATGTTGCTGGGTATGGAGGGTTTGAGTTATAAAGGAAGGCTAGGACTTTTTTCACTGGAGTGTGGGAGGTTGAAGGTGACCTGATAGAAGTTTATAAAATAATGACGGGTACAGACAGAGTTAATGGTAGTTGTCTTTTCCCTGGATGGGTGATTTCAAGACCAGAGGGCAAGATTTTAAGGTGAGAAGAGAGATTTAAAGACATGAGGGACTAATATTTTAGACAGAGGGTGGTTCGCGTGTGGAATGAACTTCCTGAGGAAACGGTGGATGTGGGTACAATTACAATATTCCAAAGACTTATGGATAAGTACGTGGTTAGTGCAGGTGGGACGAGCATGCAGGTGGGACTAGTTTGTTTTTGGATTATGTTCAGCACAGACTGGTTGGACTGAAGGGTCTGTTTCCGTGCTGCATGACTCTGTGATGCTATGACACTAAACGGGACTAGATTAATTTAGAATAACTGGTCGGCGTGGACGAGTTGGACAAAAGGGTCTATTTCTGTGTTGCAAACACTATGACTTATCTAAACACTAACGGCCAAACAAAGTTTCAACCCATTTTCCATACTATCCATCAGGATACTCCTATCTCAGCTTTTTGTATATATACTTAATGGGCTCCTTGTAGTTTATTTTCAGACAGTTGTGGGAATAATTTCATAATTCTTTGGGTCTGCAGTCGTGAATCTTTCATAACTTGGTGTCTCTCGTTCTAACAACTTGAAGACTTCTGTAAAAGCTGCCCCAGCTTGGAATCTGAAGACTTAAAATACACTTCTGCTGAAGTGACTTGTTCCCCTATTCTGAACTGGAAGCACTTCATTCTGCTGCCAGGAGAAACAGATTTAGGTTTTTTTGTTTTGTGTAATTAAGTACAGGAGTACAATGAAAATGTACAATGTTGCCATTCCCATGGCCATTTTAGGAACAAAGATAACTAGCTACAAAAATAGAAAAATAAGTAAGTTTTTAAAAAGTTCATCACTATGTTGCTTCTTAATATAAAGTAGAAAAACAAAGAAAATAAGTTAAACATTTCGGTCCTTTCCAAAGCCTTGGACCTGCAGTCACTCCACACTGAACTTTCCCCACAAGGGCCTGTTCCTCCCTGTGGTGGGCACACTTTCACTGCACTGGGTGAAGTACTGCCTTGGCTTTGCTCGCCAGCCTCTTCAACGCCACTGACTGGCATCTGGGCTTGTGCTGGACCTCGGCCGTTGCCATGCTCCATCGCTGCCGCTGTCTCCAGGAGGTAAGTTTTAAAAAACACATTATCTTAAAAAAAAGATAAACAGAGGAAAAACACAAGAAAAGAGGAGGGAAGGAGAAAAAGAAAAATGTGGATGGAATTCACAAGACCAAGGCTGAAGAGCCTGGGAGCTGCCTACTCCGCCACTGCCATCTTAGAAATATCCTACTTTCTGATCCTTCTCTAGATCCTTCTGAACTGAAGTCAGAACAAAAGTAATCACCTTTAATGTGTTTGTTACTCGTTACAAACTGAACAGTACAAACATCTTTTCCTTAACACTGCAAGGATCTGGTAGATACTTGACTGTAGTGCATCTTCTTGGAGCGAATTTACTTAAGTCACTGTTCAAAATTGTCTTTCTGACCTTTCTTTTAAAAAAAAACCTTTAAGAGCTGACCCACGTTTAACTGTCTGTTTTGGGGATTTGGATTTCCAAATATTATGCGTATGCATATAAAAAATAATGTGCATTAAAAATAATGCACATTCCAAATTATATATTTGAAACAGTCAGGTTTATGTCTAGTGTAGTATATTACTTAAGATGCCCACCTTAGTTTCATTTGCGGTGAATGAATTCTGGTTTCCTCAATTCAATGTTTTTAGATGATTGCAAGGTTTTAAACTCCATGTTTCTACTAATGTTGATCACTTCCATTATCAGTCAAAAAATGTCCATTTATTGAGTTAAACCTGCAGTCTCTCATGCTGCTGTCAATTTGAAATAATTTTTCAGCTTTATCTTTTCAATGTGATTTGCTACCATGCATGCCTCTAAGATGCATACTAGGTGCCTCCTTCCAGTACACACATTGCTCCAACTCTTAATATGACTCGTAGGCTAAGCCTCTTAAGACTAGAGATCATTGCGCTTTTTGTTTTAATAATATTTAAGCTCAAATTCTGCACAGGAATTAAAGTCGAACAGACCTTAGGCTGACTATACATGAGCACATCACTCTAGTTTTTTTCCTCTCATTTTTACAACTAATACAATTCCAATTGTAAGTACTTAATTTCTAAACCTTGAGCTAATATTCACGCTAGTGTTTCATCCTTGATGCACAACTCTTATTTAATTTCCTTTTGTATAGTGCTTTGCCAATGCCTTCTCCAGGTTTAGGTGTCATGTCATGAGCAATTTCCACAGTTGTCTTAGGATATCACATCATTTACTCAAAGACATTTGTTCGGGTAATTTTTTTTCTCTGCATCAACTAATAAATTTTATTGTGTAAGTACTTAAAATTTACACCTTGAAAAAGCTTAAATTAGTATACAAAACATAACTAAAACTAATACTTCTATAATTTGTATTGAAAGCAGTTATAAATCAGACATGTTAACATGGTTCCCATCTACTGTTAGCACCCCAATAGTCGAGTGTCTACATATTCTTCAATTACTTTGGATCCTTCGAGGCTCTTTCTAATGTCCTTTGCCAATATTTTCCGAGTAGTCTATTTACTTTTTTAGTCCATTTAGGACTGGCAACTACTTTATCATGGAATGTTGCAGCATAGCAGAAATTTAATTCATCTTTAAAAGACTGTCCAATTTGACCCAATACCCTACTATTTTCCCATAGCCCCAATTTTTTAACTATATCGCCCCTCAAAATTTTAATCATGAGATTGTCAGGTTACCTTTTGAGGAGTATGTTATTTACATCTCTCCTCTCAGATGCATGGAAGAAATTATCATTTAGAATGTTTACTTTTTTGTTTTCTACTATTTATTAAATTAGCTTTTATTTTAATCTCACCCATCTGGAAATCAGAATCTAATGATGATCATTGATCCATTATCGATTGTCAGGAAAAACCCATCACTAATGTCCTTTAGGGAAGGAAACTGCCATCCTTATCTGGTCTGGCCTACATGTGACCCCAGATCCACAGCAGTGTGGTTGATTTTTAAATGCCCGCTGGGCCATTAAAGGTAGGTGATAAATGCTGCAGATCCAGTGATGCCCTTATTCCATGATTGGAAAGAAGTTCAGATTGTATTCTTGCTGCTGAAGTGTTAACATCTCTTGCAATTCATTTTGATATCTGCAGCTGTTTTTATTCCCCATATTGGTTTTTTTTTTCATTTTATCAGTCAGTGTTATAATGTTTCTGTATCTTATTGTTTCTGTGAACTTCAACCCCTTCCTTTATTCTTTACAGGACTTTGAGCTTATTTTTACTCTATCTTGATTTTTTTTAAAAATCTGTTTAAAATCATGCTTTTTAAATTGAATTTGTTTTTAATGTACCCTGCACATGCAGCATTATACTACTAATTGTACAATGTATATTTTCCCTTATAAAATTCAAAAGTATTTTATTTTACGATTGTGAATTATACATCTAGCCTCATCAGGCAGAAACTAGTATAAACTGCATACTTGGTAATGAATTTCAAAGTTGCTGATGAAGTACAAACTGATGTCGTTGCTTCTGATCTTATTTCCAGATTTGGTGAGACTTGTAAATTGGGCCATGCAGCTGTACAAGAAACCAGTTGACTGCTACAATTTTGAATATTGATTTCAAAGCCAAAAGTGTGCTTTGAGTTTTAAAAGTACAAAATTAGCATTTTCAAAACTGGTTCTATAAAATGCTAAAAGATTTGAGTTCTGGGATAAATGAAAAAGATTGTACAAACAATGGGAAATCTGCACATAAATACTACGAAGCAGTGGAACACATTTCAAGGTTGTTGGTCTGTCCAACCGGTATCTGTCACACTCGTGGTAACGTGCAGAGTGAAGGTCAAGAATTAGTCATTTTTGGGATATTTTCAAAGATTGTTCATAATTAGGGCAAGTGGCTGGAGGCCGGTTTGCTTGCTCTCTTAACTGTAATTGAGAGCTATTGGACACTTATAGTTTTGATGTAACTGAGAGGGCAAGTGGAAATATCTTTTATCAATTTATTTTTAGATATTTTTAATCTCCATGGATGGGCTACCTTAAAACAGCACATTTTGGTTAATTTAAGTAGAGAATTGGCAGTGTTATGATTAAGAGAACAGTGCCAAGTTGTAATATTGAGAAAAATGTTTGAATTTGTAATGATGCTGTCAACAAAATGTCACCACTGAAATGGAATGCCAGCCAACTTGTATATTAATTCATTGGAGTGGGGCTTACTTGTGTATTGGCTGAACTGAAAGTGACATAATTATTTATGTAAGTGATTGGAAATCTGAGCACTGGCAGCTGAAGTGGGAGTTGACTTCCTTATTTTCGCCTTCCCATTTGGTGTCATAAAAAGTTAGCACTTAATAAAAAGTATTGTCACTTTTGTGTTATTTGTTCATGGAGTATGGGAATCACTGACTGGGCCAGTATTTATTGACCGCCTCTAATTGTCCTGGAGAGATTGAGTGCTTTCCTAAACAATATTAGTTCTTTATGTAGGGAGGGTGTTTGAGATTTTGACCCAATAACATTGAAGAAACAAGTTAGGTGGATGTGTGGCTTGGAGGGGAACTTGCAATTGGTGCTGTTCTCATGCATTCTGCTGCCCTCCTAGGTGATAGAACCTCCCAAATCTGTAATCTCTATCAAAGGAGACTTGGTGAGTTATTGTAGTGCATCTTGATTAATGTGCATGCTGAAGGTGAAGGGTGTTGTGCCAGTCAAGAAGGCAGATATTATCTGGGTGGTGCCAAGCTTCTTGTGTTGTCAGAGGTGCACTTGTCATGCACATATTTGTACCTTTCTAGACGTTTGGTAGATATTGTGGTGACAGGAGGTGAGGTATTAATTGCAGAATTCCTAGCCTCTGACCTGCTCTTGCAGCCATTGTATTTGGCTGGTTCAATTTGGTTTCTAGTCAGTGATTCGCTCGCGCTCGCGTGTGTGTGTCGTTCAAATCTCGCTTGGTCCAGAGGTGTATTATAACAGCTCTGAACAGGTTGATAACAAAATATCTAAAAAGGTCAGTGAGGCAGCTGAAGGTGGCTAGGCTTAGGACACTCCCCTTAAGAACCTATGCAGAAGTGACTGACCTCCAGCAACCACAAACCTCTTCTTTGTGCCCGGAATGACTGTGTTTCCCCCAATTCCTATTTATTGTTTTGACGGGGTTCCTTGATACCATATTCGGTCAAATGCGGTCTTGATGATTTGTTCAAAGACTGATCTCTCATCTCTTGAATTCATTTCTTCGATCCATGTTTCGACCAAGGCTGTAATAAGTTTGAACAGATTATCCTTTGCAAGTGCCGCTTAAATAGAGAAGTAGTTGGCTATGAAGTATTGAGGCTACAAGTTGCTTTTAACCATTAGTATCATGGAATTGTATTGTGGTTAAATTTTTTTTTTGTCAAATAAAATAATGGTATGGAGAAGAATTTGGAGTAAGGCAAATAAAATTAAAGATTGGTAACATTGATGAAAGCATTATGTTTAATTTCCAGTTCAGATTGTTGGGATGGAATTTTTATTTATTTTCTTTAATGCCCCAAATTTTAATTTGGGCTTTGTATGACCCATCAATTCATCTAGATTTTTTTCTTCTCAGACCAGAAATGAGAATGAAACAGGCTTTTTTTATTTTGAAGATTTACTGTCTTTGCAAAGCTGCATTTGACCAAGGAGTTTTCAGTACTGACCTTAGTGATTTGTTCCATGAATGTTGCTCACCTTAAATATAAAATTTGCCAAACAAAAGAGATTTATATTTTTACCTTCCGAGCCAAAGTATTTCATATTCCTGACCTGGCACATGGAAATCATTTACCCGACTGAAGTAAGCAAATGTCAATCATAATCATTGGAATAAACAACTAAGATTTCACAAAAGCAGGAACATTAAATCTTCAGAAAAATGGGACACTTTTTTTTATTTTCTGAGGCAGTCAGCTCTTTTGCCTTCCGTATTGCTTAATTACATGTTTGTAGCTTTAATAATGGGTAAAAAATTAAAATATACATGCAGCTTTAACAAATACTTGCTGGGAGCAGCTTTGTAATGTAGCATTTTACAGCAATCACAAACCTAGTTTAATTACAAACCTAGTTTAATTAAATTTCGTATCTCTTAATGGCCACTATGCAAAAAGCTATCATTGCATAATTCAATTTTAAAGCAACAACAGCATTTTTAAGTGGTACAATAAAGTGTATGTTAACTCCCAACAATAAACAATACTGAACAGTGTACTGCTGTACAGCAAATGTTCATCTGGAAATATCAATTGAAATGCACTATAAACTGAATAGCTGAGAGGAAGTAGTGGAGGCTGGTACAATTACAACATTTAAAAGGCATCTGGATGGGTGTCTGAATAGGAAGGGTTTGGAGGGATATGGGCCAGGTGCTGGCAGGTGGGACAAGATTGGGTTGGGATATCTGGTCGGCATGGACGAGTTGGACCAAAGGGTCTGTTTCTGTGCTGTACATCTCTATGACCCTATTAATAATGTACGCTACTGATATTTTTGTCCCTCCTGCTTAAAAACTGCAGTTGCAAGGCTGAAGTTTCTTTCTTTGAAAGATTACATATTATAACATCCATGAAATGATCTAGATCAGTAGCATCTTTGCTTCAGGTAATTGCAAATGCAAAGTGCACTGTGTATAAGTGTTTTTCTTTTCCAAAAACAATGGAGCCAGTGTTTTGAATACCTGTCATTTTTATTGTCTAGAGAGTAACTGAAAAATTAAAAACCCTTGGATGAAATGTACTAGCAAGGATGCCACTAATTATATCAATGTATAGGTCTCTTGCAGAGTAAGAAGTTACAGCTTCAGTTTTGAGTGTTATTATAGTTATTTATTTCAGTTCGGTTTATTGTATAGGTGCTGTAGTTGAAATAAAGAAATAGATGATTCCTGAACCCTTCCTGGTAAGTAGCCTTTGACATCATTCACTATGCCATTCTCCAAATGCCTATCCATTTTCCCCTCACTTGGCATTATTCTTCTGTGCTGAGAAATGAATTCAAAGTCTTGTCTCCCTATACCATTCCTTGAGTCTGCAAATGGCCTATTCAGTACCCTTCAATTATCCACTTTCTCAACGTGATGCTTTCCTTGGCAGAAACTGCCTGGCTCTGACTTGATCCTAAAATGTTCTTGTCAGTTTTCAAATGCTTTGTCTCTCCCTTATTTTGGCCTTTACATCGGTCAAGTAATATTGTTTTCTACCTGTGGAAGCCATGCTTTGAGCTGTTAAAGCTTGTTACCACTTTGGAATCCACTCTTCATATATTTCTCCATAACATTGATCAAGCAATTGCTCATTTGTATCTAATGTCTGCTGACTGGTACTACGACTCCTCCCTAGTCCCACTTTTTGTTTTCCAAATTATGCCTTGACATTTTACAAAATGATTACTGTGACATCCCTTTGTGTGTCCCCATCGAAAGGTTTCATAATTGAATCATTCGAAGCCACCTTGTACCAGAATTCCTATTGAACAATGTTAATATACCCTTTAACTTCTTTGGCATTTATTATCAAAAATTTCTTTCCTGGAAAGTTGCACTGTTTGTTTCTGGTGAAACTTTTAGATACACTGTCAGCCCAGCCTCCTTGTTTTGGTGCTGTGGTTATACTCCCAGGGGAGTGGTGTAGGATATATCAGCCATAGGGCTTTTAAGTGAACCAAAGGTTATGAAGTGTGGAAAACTCAACTAGATGAATATTGGAATAATTTTGTTTGGAGCTGACAAAGACATAAACCTTTAGAGATTTAATAAACAAGATGTTGTTCCACTTAGCCATCACCATTGTCACTGATTCCCCAAGTTTAACCTTCACTGATTTATTAGTGTTCTTTCTTAAGGAAGGATATAAATACATTGAATGCACTTCATGTATCCATGCTAGATCCACACCTGAAAATGTGTTGCTGGAAAAGAGCAGCAGGTCAGGCAGCATCCAAGGAACAGGAGAATTGACGTTTCGGGCATAAGCCCTTCTTCAGGAATGCCAAAGAAGTTAAAGGGTATATTAATATTGTTCAATAGGAATTCTGGTACAAGGTGGCTAGATCCACACCTGGCTAGATCCACACCTGAAAATGTGTTGCTGGAAAAGCGCAGCAGGTCAGGCAGCATCCAGGGAACAGGAGAATCGACGTTTCGGGCATAAGCCCTTCTTCAGGAACCCTTTAACTTCTTTGGCATTCCTGAAGAAGGGCTTATGCCCAAAACGTCGATTCTCCTGTTCCCTGGATGCTGCCTGACCTGCTGCGCTTTTCCAGCAACACATTTTCAGCTCTGATCTGCAGACCTCACTTTCTCCTCATAGATCCACATCTGGCAAGTGTCTAATTAGTGAGATGTCTCATGAGGAAATAGTGGACAGTCTGGGCTTGTATCCATTGGAGGTTACAAGAGTAAGGGGTGACTTGATTGTAGTGTTATATGATCCAGAATAATCTTAAGGTGGATAAGGGAGGAGTGTTTTCTCCTTTGAGAGAGTCTGCAGCTAGAGGGCACTGTTTTAAAATTAGAGATTGCCTTTTAAGCAGGTGAGAATTCTTTTCTGACTGTTATGACTTTGGAACTCTGCCTTAAGAATACATAATGACGCCACTTTCGCCATCCTCTAAGGCGAGGGAATTGATGGTTGACTGGCTGTAGATGGGAATGTGAAACACCAAACAGATCAGCTATGATCTTGTTGAATGATGGACAGACTTGATGGGCTAAATGGCTTACTTACTTTGTTTATTAGTTCATTCATTCAATGCATGTTTGTTTTTTTATTGATAAAATTGCCTGAATTCCATTTTAGGTTGCCTAATGATTAGTTGGAAATCTTAATTGGATATTGGGACTGAGCTATTCAAGCTAGAAAACTACAAGTTCAAAGAATTTCTAGAATGACTGGAATTTCTATGGTCTATCTTGTCACAATTTGTGGATTGGATCACAATGCATTGATGCAAGCCAGAAAATCTGTGTAGCTAGACTTGACTAAGACCATAAGAAAAATGAAAAGGAAAATGGCCATCCGGCCCCTCAAGCCTGCTGTGTGATTCAGTAGGATCATGGCTGATCCAACATTTCTCATGTCTACTTTGCTGCCCTTTCCCCATAACCCTTGATAGAATCTATCTATCTTAATCTTGAATGCATACAAAGACTGTTGCCCCCACAGCTCTCCGTTGGAAGGAGTTCCAAAGGTACTTACCTTTCCTTTAAATAAGGGGACCAAAACTGCTCTCAGTACCCCAGGTTTAGTCTCACCAGCACCCATACAGTTCCAGTAAAACCTCTCTGCTCTAATGCTACAAATCCCCTTAGAAATAAGGGCCAACATTCCAATAGCCATCCTGATTACCTGTTGTACCGGTGTGCTAGTTTTCGGTGTTTCAGACACCAGTTCAGTCAAGACCTTCTTGTGATGCAGTTTTGTGCAGTTTTTCTGCATTTCAATAATATTCTGTTCTTTTATCCTCTTTTTGCAAACTGCATTTTCCCATGTTATACTCCATTTGTCAACAGTTTTTGCCTGTTTAACCTGTCATTATATTTTTGTAAATTGTTTGTATCCATCTTGCAACCTGCCGTGCCACCTATTTTAGTATTTGTCTGCAAATTTGACTGCAGTACATTCACTTCCTTCGCTCAAGTCATTAATATAGATGTATATCTATTCTAAACAGTTGTGCTCTTGGCATTAATCTGTTTGGAAACGGACTGGTCACAGGTCGCCAACCTGAAAACAAACCCCTTATCCGTATTGCTAGTGGCCAATTCTGTGTCCATGCTGATATACTACCTCTGATAAGTTGGGCTCCAATTTATGACTTAACCTTTTGAGGTATCATGTTGAATGCCATCTGGAAGTCCAAGTGCAATAGAACCTTCCAAATTTGCAACCGCCTCAAAGTCTCTCAACCATTCTGACTTGGAAATATTATATCACTGTATCTTCATTGGTGAATCAAAATCTTGATGTGTCCTTTCTACTTACACCTGTGAGCACCCACAACTTACTGACTGTAGTGGTTCAAGAAGGTGACTTGCCATGACCTCCATGGACAAATAACTTTGGCTAATGAATGCTAAACTTTTTGAATTAATAAATAAAAAGGTTCTTGCATCCAAAAGTAAATATTCAATTTACACTATCACACATAAGAATGGCCACAAACAAGCAATGTTCTATGCCTGGGCTTTCCAAAGTGTTAGAACCCATGTAGGCTTGTGAGCTGAAATTCTAGGGTCATATTACCTTCTGACTAGCATTAGCTGCCTTCCTGGTCAGGTGTGTTCCACCCTCCCCAAAAAACATTCCCAGTTCATAGGTTCCAGGGTTGTAACCATTTTCCAGCCCTGAAATTCTGTCACAGTTGAAAAAAGTTTAGGAAGTACTATTAGGCAGTCAGCACCCAGTAGCCTGTATCTAGATATCCTGCCTTGGAGGCTTTCCGAAATTGGGGTAAGAAATTGTAATACCTATGATGTCTATCTTGACTTTCGAGGTGTTTCAGATTATAGGGTGTCGTTTTGTGTTGCAATCTCAATGCACATTTCATAAGACTTTAATCTGTATCAATTTATTACAAATTAGCAGATGAGAAGCAATCTGTATTCCTATCTGGCATCTCATAATCCAGTCTAACCTATCAAATGCTGCCAGTGAGAGAAACTAGCTAGTTTGCTTTTGCCAATCCTGTTCATTCTCTCATTAAGAGAAAGCATAAGGATCTGCATGAAATAAGGCCGCATACTAAAATCTAAACCTGTTCAAAAAAGTGCAAAAGACAACCAATTACAAATTTATTTCTCCTAAACCTTTTTTCATCAGCTTTAATGGTGTTCTTCATTTGACTGAGTAAGAAATATATTGTTAGTTTAGAGGTTTTTAATTCCTTTTAAAATTATACAAAACCCTCTTCTGTTTTTATTTAGAAATGTCTAATTGAAATTTCTTGTGATGCAGAATTGAGCTGTAAGTTAACAGTAGATCCCAGTGGCTAGGGAGTGAATTTATCTTTTCCTGGTTTTTATAATCAGCAATACATCCTTTTTAAAGGTGCACCCATTTCAATGATACTGACAGATGCAGAAGATTTCAACCATTGAATCCTATTAGAACTTGACATTTCTTTAAACTACATATCTGTACATGTATCACATTGCTTAACCATCTTGTTTAAATGACATCTTTAGATACCTTTGTGTCAAAACAAAGTTCCAGAGCTTCTTGGAACAATATGAATTCCCTAATCAGTAGCTCCCAAAAACAGATTTTGCTGTAACTTGAATTGCTTCCTTCTCTTTATGCTTACCCTGCCCTAAATAAAAAGATCTTAAATATTAACATTGCCTTTTTTTTCTCTTTTACAGCCAAGCACTCGACTTTTAAAATTTAGTTGGGAGAAATATTTAGTTCCTTCAGGGTTGTCAGGTGTGAATAGCCCTTTACCATGGTCTACCTGCCTCCAGTGCTGCAAGTCACACTTGAAAAATGTAATTCTAAAGATCCAAGAAAGTTTCTAGGTTTTGATGGATTTCCTGATTGCTACCTCGTGTTGGGTATGAGTGTATTTTGTATTAAGGATTTTAATGTACCAAGCACCAATATATTATGTTCCTGAGGAATGGACATGGCATGATATTGCACAGACCACCTTTTAAATTATTGCTTTGAATTAAATCGCACAGGAAAGCTGATCAAAAACCTTCCGATCAGTAGGCAAAACTTTTGCCCATAAGGCATCTTCAAAACTTATCTTGGATGCTGGCTTTTTTTCTAGGGATTTGAAATAACATCCGCTCTGATACACCAGCTGGAATATCCAGAGTATTTGGAAGAAAATAGATTTTTATTGTCATAATTTTAATTGTAGCGAGTTTTGAGAAGGTTTGTAGCTCAGGTTAAGGTTCTGGACATAGGTTTGCTCGCTGAGCTGGAAGGTTCATTTCCAGATGTTTTGTCACCCTACTAGGTAACCTTTTCAGTGGGCCTTGCGCGAAGCACTGCGAATAAATCTTGCTTTCTATTTATATGTTTGGGTTTCTTTGGGTTGGTGATGTCATTTCCTGTACTTTTTTTCTTAGGGTGTGGTAGATGGGGTCTAACTCGATGTGTTTGTTGATAGAGTTTCGGTTGGAATGCCATGCTTCTAGGAATTCTCGTGCATGTCTTTGGCTCATCCTAGGATGGATGTGTTGTCCCAGTTGAAGTGGTGTCCTTCCTTATCTGTATGTAAGGATACTAATGAGAAAGGGTCATGTAGTTTTGTGGCTCGTTCATGTTCATGTATCCTGGTGGCTAGTTTTCTGCCTGTTTGTCCAATGTAGTGTTTGTTACGGTCCTATGCACAGTATTTTGTAAATGACATTAGTTTTGCTTGTTATCTGTATAGGGTCTTTCAAGTTCATTAGCCAATATCTTGGTGTGTTGGTGGGAATCGCAGCAGAGTCCCTGGTGCTGTGAGGCAGCAGTGCTAACTACACTGTTCTCACTGGTATTGACTTCATTTGTTTAAACCCTGATGTCTTAAGCTTTCATTAAACCACAGCACCATCTCCTTTGCCATGATTTCTCTTAAGGTACATTTGGATTTTAGTTTTTGGCCACCTATCCTAACATCGCAATTGATTTGCATCTCTCTTCCTTGTATCTCTGACACACCTTTGGAAACTTATTTTCTAAAAGCACCCAATGAGTTCATTGGTTGATACAATTGATGTTGTGTATTATAAACTTTAAGAAAAGGTGTAGCTGATCTGTGTGTAGATGTATAATTTGTAATTTAAACAGGTCAGAAGTTCCACCCATACCAAATACATATCTGGACCATCTTATTGTTGCTTGGCAAGGGTGAGATCTCATTGTTTGTTTGTACCTGTTTTAATTAGTTATTGCTTGTTTGTTGCAGATGCTGAAACTAGTTTAAAGGTCCAAGAGAGTGGGATCCTTCATGTTTTCCCTCGTCTATTGTCTCCACATTGTTCCTGCACAGCGAAAGTAGCAAACGTCATAGCAGAAATAGCCAAAAATGGTGAGGTTTTCAACAAGAACTTTCTCTGCTGGAACATCTTCAGTTTTACACCTCATCTGTCAGTATTTTGTTTTTGACTTTTTTTAATATCCATCTCATGATTACATAATATTTATTGCAAGATTTTAAACTTTATGTTGACAGGTTTCAGTGTAAGAAAAGAATAAATCTGCAATTTACCCCTGATAACTGGACCAATTTTATTTCTAAGTCTTTACTCAGAAAAATTATTTGATTGTGTCTTATACCAGCAATGTACAGTGCATTCTTCAAGTTTAGTTATCTGGGTTGGAGAACAGAAGATATATAGATGAATGTATGCAGATGTTGTTCAATTCAAATTTTAAATCATGCGTTTTATTAGTTTTTTGCGTCAATTTCTTTCTGTTGTTTAAGGGTAGAACTTTTGAAATTCAGAGAGCAATTAAGTACAGAATGTGGAGTGTATGGCTATGTCTGCCCTACAGATGCAGAAATAAATTAGAGATGCAAAGCTTTGGTGCTGAATGACAAAGGTGTAATCTCAGTGAGACAGTTTGCATAGGCATATTTTTAGTATTTGGTCACTTTAATGATTTTTTTAAAGGAAAAATGTGACAGGAAGATAGTCAGCAAATGTGTGTAGATTGCATTTTGGTTTTTTGGGAAAGGACAGCACAGATGTAGGAGTCGAGAATGTGGTGCTGAAAAAATACAACCGGTCAGGCAGCAGCTGAGGAGCAGGAGAATTGATGGTTCGGGCATAAGCCCTTCATCAGGAAGCCTTCTCGACTCTGCTACTCCAGCATCTGCAATCCTCACTTTCTCCTAGCACAGATGTAGGCATCAGGGTAGAGGACTATGAAATTTTAACCAAAAAAAAGTTGTTTAGCAATCTTAAAAGTGGATAAATCTGTATGCATCACAGGCTGTTGAGGGAGATGATATTAGGAACTGTGGAAGTGATTTTCAAGCCCCCTCTGCCTATGGTGAGATGACAGAGACCAGTAGATAGTTAACACTATCCAATTACTTAAAGGAGGAAGAGATAAACCAGGGAATTACAGGTCAGTCAATATATCTCAATATTTGCATTAACAACCTACCATCCTGCATGAACTCAAAATTTCCTTCATCCTATACTGTGTTGATCTGCTGTTCCCTGTTGTCCTTGCTTTCATTGCTTCCCTATTAATCCAACATAATCAATTCAGTTTTGATTCTAGGTTACAGATACCATGATCATCCTCCATTGTATTTTGTCCACTTCATCCTAGCCATTATGCCCACACAAGCTGTCCTCTTTCACTAGTGGTCTTAGTTGCATCTCTCCCATGCTCTCAATCAGTACCATCATTGCTGGCTGTATTCTAACACAATCCATAAAATAGTTGTATTTTTACCTCTGTTCCAATGTTATATAATTTCTTCATTTTTTTTTGGTTGTCTTTGTTCACAGCCCAATTCTGTTGTTTCCAATGAGGTTCTGTTTTCTGAATATTAACATGTATTTATGTATGTTTAATATGAACAATTAGTAAGAGCAGATTGCCTGGGTTTTTTTTAGGCCAAGAAATGCTGCCCATCAGTAATGTAATTGGAGAAAAGTGGAAAGAAATTTTTAAATTTTTACTGAACAGGATTGTGCACTGACCTTTTGGTTTGTAATCAACATCTATTATCTGTCAGTAGCTTCATTAAAATTGAGGCTTTTTTATAAAATTACTTGCACGAAAAGCTTGCTTTTAGATCGTTCATGCAACAATTTGATTTGTTTAAATAAAATGGTCGCAAGTCAGACAATTTTTACATAATTACTTCTCTGAAAATATAAAGTTGCTCTTAAAAGAGCATTGTGGACTGTTACCTGTGTACTATTTTTGTATTTGAAATGGCATTATGATTTTTTTGTACTTTCAGTTAAATTATTGAAATGTGCTTCATCATTTCAGTTGAAGTCAAAACTATTACCATACTCAATAGTTTTGTTTACAAGATATACAAATATTATACACTGTCCTTTCCATATGAGCATCAACATGAAACCTAAAATGAATTCCTCATCAAATTTTCACTTACAAACTTGATACTCTGGTGCAGTTCACTTATTTTACATGCATGTTGATTTACTACCCATATTGTTTGTAGAATTCATGCGAAACTCATGTGTGGACACAGCATTGATTCCACCTTTGGTTCAACTGCTGAACAACAGAGATCAAGAAGTGCTCCTTCAAACCGGACGTGCCCTCGGGAACATTTGCTATGATAGCCGTAAGTCCAGAATTAAAATGCTTTTGCAATACTGTGGTATTCACATCCATATTTAAAATTATTAACATCCTTTTACTAGCAGATAGCTAATGGTATTAATACTCTCCTGCCAAGGTAAAATATATGAATCATTTGGTTAGTATTCCTTAATATTTTAACTATAAGTGATGTTTGAGAACATGCATGAATGTGTCCGGATACCGAGAGATTTTGAATCCTTGTAAGATTAATATGCACGTTAGTTTTAGGCATGAGCAAAACTCAGTTTTAATAACTTCAATATTTTTCAAAAACAAATTCTAATTTTAAGGCACCTGCCATAAGCAGTCTGAATTTATTATGCTCTAGTATTATAATCCTGGGTGGTGATATCAGAGCCTTCTGAGAAACCAAATTGCCAGTCATTTTTTTTTTTGCTTCTTTATTGAATTGCTGACACAAGGTGGGGGAGTAATTTGCTGCCTCTGTTTTGCTACTGTTGAATCATGGTTAACATAAGATGTATACAATACCTGTAGTATTGGTGGAGTATTGTTGGTTTTACTGATTGACCATTTCCCCACCTGCCCCTCTTCCTTATCCCTAATGTGGTGTGAGATTTACCGTCAGCTGTGATTTCCTTACCTTTGCACTTCTTCATAGTACTGAGTTTAGGAGCACTTTTTGATGTGGAGACGAAATTATAATTGGTGAATATTGACTATAATATGATGGATTAAACCACAAATAGTGAAGTTAACAAAAGCTCAGTCTGTCAATCAAGAGAATTATGAAAATATTAGCAAGGATATTGTGGTATTGACAACGTTCATGTTCTTTATACCAGATTGTGAATTTTCTACAGCTGCTGAAGAAGCATTTAACCATCCCTAAGTAATTGCACTTAAATCACATTATATATTCTACAGTAACCTTTAATACATATGAAATTGAGAATGTATCTAAACTCCTTGTCAATAATTGCTCCTTGTATTGAGAAGTTTTTTGTTCATTATTGTAAGGAATTGACTGGTTGATGTATGGATTCATTTATTCCTATCCAATCCTTTATATTAATTAATATTCATTATGTGTGCATGTCCAGGAAGACTTTGCAAATTTTACAACATTATACAAAATAGTACTTTTAATTGTACAGATAAGTAGCTTAATTGCATAAATTTTGAGATGTGTTCTGTTTTAATATTTTTTCGTGCTTAATATATTATTCTTTCCATCCAACCATTCAAAAATGATAAGAATATGCGCTGAATAAACTCCTCTTCAAAAATTGACATCGATTTGTATGGAAGAAAATAAAAATATTCAGCTCTGTTGCATGTGTAAAACATGGTAAATACACAATATGGAATGATGTGCTTTATGTGAATAGCCTAAGGAAGTGACGAAAATACAAGATAGTAAACAAAGAACTGAACTATGCCTTGGCATATTAAGAAAAAAATTAGTCCAAACACTAATCTAGCACCATGACATTTACCCCTTTTTAAGCAATCATGACAAGCCTATCTAACTAGTTTAGTGGAGTATTCCCAGGCACTTATGGATTGAGGTCAATATCCTGTGCATTACAGGTAAAGTTTTTAAGAGGGATAATATCCCAGTGTAGTTGAATATTCTCTGCTACACCTTACAAACTTTATAATGTTATAACTTACAAGCTCTTGGACTTCAGTTTCCTTGCTTCAGCTTGGGGAAAAGATTTCCAGCCTTAGGTTATCTTGCATGATTTTATTTGCTTATTTTCCTCTGCAGACCATTGATACCTAATTTTTATAACTTAATTTATTGCTATATTTAAGGTTTAAAGGAAGCCTTCTGTCCTCAAACAAAAGTACAGCTGGATCTTCACAGTTGGTCAGTCAGTAATTCAGATATATGTTAGAGCTGCAATGGCCGCCAACAAGATTTAATTTGGCATTAACATTTAGACTCTGCAACTGTGTCCTTTGCCTTTGCGAACTTTGCAGGCTGAACAGTGAGGGTATCTTGAATTGTAGGCATTCTTTTAGAGGATTATAGCAGAATCGGAGAGGGTTTATTTCCCTATATTCTGTATCTTCTATATCCTTTTCCATAGTAAACATTGAAAATACTCGTGTCTTCCCAACTCCTGTGGCTCCACACACAAGCCGCTTTTCTGATTTTTGAGGGGCCCTATTCTCTCCCTAGTTACCCTTTTTTGTTCTTGTATTTGTATAAACCCTTTGGACTCTCCTTAACCCTATCTTAATGTACTGAAGTCAAATCATGCTGATGTGCACGCAGGGGCTAATACAGTTGTTCGACTTTTCATGAAAATTCCTTAGAGACTTATTCCTCCGATTTCATTTGTTTGCACGTGTGGTCATCTTTGCTTTGAATATTTCTTCATGGGATGTCTAATGCAATTCTTCATCAATTCTGCTGTTCTCACTTTGAATCCTTGAGCTCCAAGCACTTGAGGTGATGTGAAATAGTGAATTATTGAAAAACTGAATTTGTGCTGCTAGTTTAACCATGCTGAAACATAATACAGGGGCATAGCTTCAAAAGCTAAAAGGTTATCTTTTGGGTTTGTATCTCTTAGCTTTTTTTCACTTGGAGTGGACTTCCTGGTGGAATATTAGAAATATAAACCCTGGAACAATTCAAGAAATAATTGTCTGTAACATTGGAACGCAGTGTATTGTTATTCTGGAAGGTTAGATTAAAGTAGGAAAAACCATCTTTTTCACAACTAAATATATAATCTATGCTCTGTTCATAAGACCATAAGACGTAGGAGCACAAATTAGGCCATTCGGCCCATTGAGTCTGCTCCTCCATTCAGTTCATGGCTGTTAAGTCTCTCAACTCATTCTCCCACAGTCTCCCCGTAACCCTTGATAATCAAGAACCTATCTATCTCAATAGACAATAGACATTCAGCCCTTCGAGCCTGTCTTAAATATACTCGATGACCTGGCTTCCACAGCCTTCAGTGACAATGAATTCCATAGATTCACCACTCTGTTCATTCTGAATTTTGAGCTACACATCCTCTTTCTATTAAAGATTGACTGATATTCTTTTAGGCTAATGGAGGTCTTGCCTACCAGTCATAGCCTCAGTAGGCACTCCTCATGAATTTCAAGTGAGAGGGCCTGATCGATATTTAAGTAGCCACTGTCAAGCCTTCATTGTAATTGAGATCACCAGCAGCAAAAAGCCTTTCCCCAAGAACTGCAAACCTGTCAGAGGCTGGCAGCCCAACACCATGCCTCAGAGTTCCAGCATCATCATGGGAACTGAGACTGAAGCAGAGTGATAGTGAAATGGGTATTGATGAATGGACAAGATGTGATATTCTGTTGGGAGCGTTGTTGGATACTGGGTCCCATTTTAGTTCCTGAGCTGCAACTTATTTGCAGTGTACGCCAAGCTAATAGCTGTCACTTAAGTTATTAATCAGCCTCATTGACATTGCTCTGGTGGCCTGGAATCCTATTGTCAGCACTTTTTACATTCTAACTTAATTGGAAAGTTTTGCTCCAAAGAAAACATGTGGGGGGTTTCTTGCAATTAAGTGGGCTAAGTTACCATGCTCCTTTTCGTCTCCATTTAATTTGCACTATAGCTTTAGTTTGTCCCCAGCACATCAACTAAATTGGAATGCTGTTACTTTGACATTTTTATTTGCAGTATGCAAGGATTTTACATTGAATATACTGAACTCTGCTGTTAATCCTGTCAGTTCTTAGTGGCATAAACCCAGAGGAAACCAATTACCCAACATTTCAGTAAATGGCTACTCGGACATATCCCACACTTTTGTCATATCTGTTGCAAGACAGGTTTTTGATGCTAAAGCATTTCTGATCCCTTTTTGTTTTCGCTATTGACTTATGGGATGTGCACATTGCTGGCTGGCCAGCATTTTATTGTCTGTCCTTAGTTGCCTGAGAAGGTGATGGTGAACTGCCTTCTTGTGCCACTGCAGTCCACATGCTGTGGGTTGACCCACAATGCCCTTAGGGAGGGATTCCAGGATTTACCCAGCAACAGTGAAAGAATGGCGATGTTTCCAAGTCATAATGGTGAATGACCTGGAGGGGAATTTACAGGTGGTGGTATTTCCATATATCTGCTGCCCTTATCCTTTCAAATGGATGTGCCATGGATTTGGAGGACTGTTGGTGACTTTCTGCAGTGCATCTTGTAGATGATACACACTGCTACTGAGCATTAGTGGTGGAGGAAGTGGATGCGGTGCCATTCAGGTGGGCTGCTTTGTTCTGAATGGTGTCTAGCTTATTGAGTGTTGTTGGAGCTGCACCCCCTCAGGTAAGTGGGGAGTATTCCATCATACTCCTGACTTGTCTGGTAGGTGATGGGCATGCTTTGAGGAGTCAGGAGATGAGTTACTCGCCACAGTATTCCTACTGTTGTAGCCACTGTTCATATGACTAGTCCAGATGAGTTTCTGGTCAATGTTACTCCTAGGATGTTGATAATGGTAACACCACAGAATGTAGAGGGATTAGATTATCTCATTGGAAATGGTCATGTCTGGCATTTGTGTGGTGTGCTTGTTAATTGACACTTGTCAGCCCAAATCATTATATTATCCAGACCTGGTTGCATTTAATAATGGACTGTTTCGGTATCTGAGGAGTTGTGAATGGTACTGAACATTGTGCAACGATTGGCAAACTTGCATCCCAACTTCTGACCTTGTGGAGGGGCAATCATTGGAAAGACAGCAAGAGATGGATGTGCCTAGGGTACTACCCTGAGGAACTATTTCAGAGATGTCCTGGAGCTGTGAAGACTGACCTCCAGCAACCATTATGACCATCTTATGTGCTAGATATGACTTCAACCAATGGAGTGTTCGCCCCGCCTCAACCCAATGATTTCAGTTTTGCTAGGGCACTTTGATGTCAGGAGTTGTCACTCTCACCTCTCTTCTGGAATTCAGTTCTTTTGTCCATGTCTTAACCAAGGCTGAGGTCAGGAGCTGAATTACCCTGGTAGAACCCAAACTAGGTGTCACTGAGCAGTTTATTGTTGAGCAGGTGCTGCTTAAAAGTACTGTTCATGACACCTTCCATTATTTTACTGATGATGGAGACTAGACTAATGGGGTAATAATTAGTTGGGTTGGGTTTGTCCTACATTTTCTGTACAAGACATACCTGAGCAATTTTCCACATTGTCGATGCCAGCGTTTTAACTGCACCGGAGGAGCTTAGATAGAGGAGCGGCAACTTTTAAATCATAAATTTTCAGTATTATTGCTGGAGTGTTGTCAGGACCTATAGCCTTTGCAGTATCCAGTGCCTCCGATAGTTTCTTGATATCACGTGGAGTGAATTGAGTTGGCTGAAGACTGGTATCTGTAATGCTGGTGACCATTGGAGAAGGCCAAGATGGATTATCTATTTGACACTTTTTTGGCTGAAGATTCCTGTGAATGCTTCGGCCTTGACTTTTGCCGCCTTGTGTTTTGGTTCTTCCATCATTGGGGATGAGGACATTTGTGGAACTGCTGCCTCCAGTGTGTTGTTTAATTATCCACCACCATTTGTGACTGGTTGTGGTAGGACTGCAGAGCTTAGATCTGATCTATTGGCTTTTAGGATTGCTTAGCTATCACTTGTTGCTTAAGCTGCTTTGCAGCGTCACCAGATATGTCCGGTGCTGCTCCTGGCATGGCCTCCTGTATTCTGCATTGAAACAGGGTTGATTCTGCTGCTGTTGATGACCCACAGCGCCTCAGGCTCGAGTTGCTCGATCTATTTTAAGCCTGTCCCATTTAGATCGGTGATAGTGTCACACAACACAATGGAGGATATTCTCAATTTGAAGGCAGACTTCATCTCCAGAAGGACTGTGTGGTGTCACTCTTATTGACAGTTGGAGATGGTGGATTGGTAAGAATGAAGTCAAGTTTGTTTTCTCCCTCCAGTTGATTCCCTCACCACCTACCACTGACCCAGTCTAGTAGCTATGTCCTTTAGGACCCGACCAGTTCAATCAATAGTGTTGCTACCAAGTCACTCTTGAAATCCTCCACCCAGTGTACATTCTGCATCCTTGCCACGCTTGATATTTCCTCCAAGTATTGTTCAACATGAAGTAATATTGATTCATAAGCTGAGGATAGTATGTGGTAAGCAGCAGGAGGTTTCCTTGCCCCTGTTCAACATGAAGCCATGAGATTCCAAAGGCAACTCCCTCCTGACTATATACCTCTGATGGGTCTGTCCTGCCAGTGTCTAGGACAGAGTCATACTTAAGGAATCATACCTGACCGACGATGTCAGGCTATTGCTTGACTAGTCTGTGTGACGGCTCTTCCAATTTTGGCATTAGTCCCCAGTGTTACGAAGGAGGACTTTGAAGGGTCAACAGGGCTGGTCTACCATTGTCTATTCCAGTGCTAGGTCGATGCTAGGTTCTCCATCCATATTCATTTCTTTCTTGAGACTTTGTAGTGATTGATAGAACTGAATGCTAGGTTATTTCATAGGGCAGTTGACAGTCAGCCACATTGCTGTGTGTCTGTAATCATACGTAGGCCAGACTAGATGAGAATGGCAGACTTCCTTCCCTGTTGCATCATCAGGAAGAAGGGCTCATGCCCAAAACGTTGATTCTCCTGCTCTTGGATGCTGCCTGACCTGCTGCGCTTTTCCAGCAACACATTTTCAGCTCATGTGAAGCATAGGCTTGTTAAGCCACAAGGTCTGTTTGTGGTGTGAATGACAAAATTTTATGTCTCCTGAATTGAAAATTTAAAATGCTTCACCAAGTAATCATTTTCAAACCAGAAAGTTTGATAATTATCAATAAATATTGTCATTTGTTACAAATGAAATAATAGGTTTTTTTTAACCTTTTCCATGGAGGTACTCAAATGCATGAAACTGCTTTGAGAAATGTCTTTGCAAACTTCCTGATAATGTGCTCTGTGGAATGTAGTAAGCAAAACTATACTCCCATTCAGCGACCACAATGTTCATCAAATAAAATTCAATCTACAGTATTAAGAATGTGTGATGTAATCTATGGGAATTATATGTATTATTTTTAAGATTATCTTTTAAGATTATCTTTTAAGATTTGGGTTTCTGGTTTTTGAGTTAATAACCAGTGGGCTTTTTATCTGATGATAATTGTGAGCATTCTTTAGCTATGGTAACGTATTTGCGTTGTGTGCATATATCTCAGCCAGAGACCATTTTGGTATAGTGAAAGCCATTAACCGTATAACTTAACAAGCCAAATTTCGCTCTGGGATCTGACTTGCCCAGTAATGATATCAGCTGGGATCATGACCAATGGGAAAACACTTCGAACAGCGCATACTAAATTTCATTTGAGCCAAATGTTTAACATACATGACAAACCTGAGAGCCATAGGTCAATGTTGACCCAGGTGTTAAATGCTGTATTATTAATACAGCTATAAGCTTTTCACTTGAATGGTGAATACTTCTTTGTGAGAACATTCATTTTCAATAAATAACATTTCTGGTACAGCACCTTACCAAAGAGTCACTGTCGCAGTTTCTGTGAAATAACACGAGTAGGAGCAGGTGTAGATCATTCAGCCTCTTAGGCCTGTTGCATCATCAGGTTGTGAATTCAACTTCACTTTCCTATTTGTTTCCCATAAATGTTAGATTTTTGATTGAGATGTACAGCACGGAACCACACCCTTTAGTCCAACACATTTATACCGACCAGTTATCTTAACCTAATCTAGTCCCATTTTGCCAGCATTCCCTCTAAACCTGTCCTATCATATACCCTTCCAGATACCTTTTAAATGTCCTTGTACCAGCTTCCAACACTTCCTCTGGCAGGTCATTCCATACACGCACCACCCTCTGTGTGAATTGCCCCTTAGGTCCCTTTTAAATCTTTCTCTTCTCACCCTAAACCTATGTCTTCTAGTTCTTGACTCCCCCACCCCAGGGAAAACACCTTGGCCATTCACTCTATCCATGCCCCTCATGATTTTATAAACCTCTATCAGGTCACCCCTCAGCCTTCGATGCTCCAGGAAAAACAGCCCCAGCCTATTCAGCCTCTCCCTAATGCTTGAACCCTCCAACTTTGGCAATATCCTTGTAAATCTTTTCTGAACCCTTTCAATTTTCACACTATCCTTCTGATAGAAAGGAGACCAGAGATGAACAACAATTTAACTTCTAATGAATAGGAAGGACATGGGGAGAAGGATCAGGAAACAGGATAATAAGTCATGGTCATGTTGTATGGGGAACAGTCTGAACAAGCTGTCTGATCTTCACCTGCCCTGCCTTATTTCCCAAGAATAGACCATGTTTTGCAACATCCACATACTGACTCAGAAAACCTTTCTTGTATACACTGAACAAATATTCCTCTCCAGCTAAACCCTTAACACTATGGCAGTCCCACTCTATATTGGGAAAGTTAAAATCTCCGACCATAACCACCCTATTATTGTTACAGATAACTGAGATCATCTTACAAATTTGTTTCTTAATCTCCCGCTGACTATTGGGAGGTCTATAATACAATCCCAATAAGGTGATCATCCCTTTCCTATTTCTCAGTTCCACCCAAATAACTTCCTTGAATGCATTCCCAGGAATATCCTCCCTCAATACAGCCATAATGTTATCCCTTATCAAAAACGCCACTGCCCTTCTTCCCTTCCTCACACACCCACCCTGCCCCGATCCTTCCTATACCATTTGTATCTTGGAACATTTAAGCTGCCAGTCCTGTCCATCCCTGGGCCACTTCTCTGTAATTGCTATGATATCCCAGTCCCATGCCCTGAGTTCATCATCTGCCTTCCCAGTTAGGCCTCTTGCATTAAAATAAATGACTTAAAACGGCATCAGTCCTATTTTGTTCTCTGCTTTGTTCCTGCCTGCCCTGACTGTGTTTGACTCACTCCTTTTCTCACCTGTACCACTGTCAAATTGATTTTTTTTCTCCCTATTTCTCTGCCTGCTGGTCCCACCACCCCTCCCCCCCCCCCATCTTGTGAGCAAATCTCCCTGCCAGTATATTAGTCCCCTTTTCAATTCAGGTCCAATCTGTCCTCCTTGTACAGGTCACTTCTACCCCACAAGATAATCCAATGATCCAAAAATGTGAACCTTTTTCTCCCATGCAACAGCTCCTCAGCCACGTATTCATCTGTTCTATCCTGCTATTCTTACCCTGACTAGCTTGTAGCACCGGGAGTAATCCAGATGTTGCCACCCTTGAGGGCCTCCTTTTTTAAATTCCTGCCTAACTTTTTATCATTTTCCTTCAGAATCTCATCCTTTTCTCTTCCTATGTCATTAGATCCAATGTGTACAACAGCCTCCTGCTGGTTCCTCTATCCTTTGAGAACATTCTGCACATTCTCCATGATCATGGTACCAGGGAGGCAACACATCATTCTGAATTTTTGCTGCCATCTACAGAAATGTCTGTCTCTGCCTCTGCCTGGAGAGTCCTCTATCATATTCGATTGCTTGGAACCCGTTGCACCCCTTGTTACATTAGAACCATTCTCCATTGTATAAACTTTGCTGCTTGTGCTACATTCTCCTGCGAGTCCATCACCTGCTACATTTTCCAAAAATCGCACTTACTTGAGATGGGGATAGCCACAGGATACTCTTGCACTACCTGTCTACCTCTCCTATCTTTCCTGGAGTTAGCCCATCTATCTGATTGTATCCACGGCTTTTCTACCTTCCTGTAACTGCCATCCATTGCCTCGAACTGCTGCTCCAACCAATCCGTGCAATCAAAAACACTTCCTGCAGACAATTGTCAGTAACGTGGAAACTCTCCGTAAACTTCCACGTCTGACAGGAAGAACACATCACTCTACTAAAGATCATCTTTGCCCCATCACAATCTACAGACCCAGAAAATAGCACCGTCTTACTCTTTTAAAAAAAAACACTGCTGCAGGCTAATTTAATACTTGTGGCTTGTATTTTTGAAACTTAATCAAGAGACAGATCTCAATAAAACATAGTCAAGAAAGAACCCATTCTACTCACTATTATGGAGTTACAGCAAGGCTACATTTAAAAACTATGCACTTATCTGTTCCTGCGCTGTAATCTGTCCCACCCAAGTTCCTCCAAGGTCAGATATTAATTTTGCTGTTTGTTAATTTTTTCCTAGACTCACTCCTATATCTGTAATTCAAATCCAAAACATGAATAGTTGTATGGCTTTTAATTTCATTTTAAATGGTTTACTTGTGAGAGCCACCAGCATAAATGCTATTACGAAGTTCTTCTTGCCATCATGTTGTGATATCTTGAAGATTTCAATTTGAATGTTGATCTGTGAAGTAAAGGAAATTGGTTTGTACAAGTCAGAAAAATGCATCTGCACAAAATAATTCAGCATTTCACTTTAAACAGACCTGTGTTTACTCCACTTTTTTTCCCTCTCACCTTGGAAGTGAGCAACAATGGGAGAGATAAAAATATTAAGCTCTTTGGATTGACCATTTAGAATCAAGATCATCATGAAAAATTCCTAGTTATGTTTCAGAGACCCAGTGAAATTAATTTCTTCTTAGATTGTTGCTTCATTTATGTATTGTCAAACATTGGTTTCAAAATTGTATTAATTTTATTCTATTTGAATATTTCTATGCATTTGCCTAGAGTGCAATGCACTGCTTTCTTTGTTTTATAAAACATTATGAATATTGCTTAGCTTATTTTAAAGCATTTTACTTTGTTTCCAGAATGTCTTATTTGAATTTATATTTATGTTTTAGATTTTTTAATTTAATTCTTTGTTTTGCAGATGAGGGCAGGAATGCAGTTGACCTATCTGGTGGCGCACAGATAGTAGTTGACCACTTACAGACACTATGCAGTAATATTGATGCGGCCAATCAGAAGCTCTTGACTGTCTTTTGTGGCTTCCTGTTGAACTATAGCAATGATAATGGTAAACTAAAAAGAAAAATGTTTATAATTTGCATACGTACTTGCCATCTTTAAAGCAAACATTTGCATTCAATAGTTAACATAACTCAATTGTTTTAAAAAAACAAATTATTCAGTATAAAACCATTGACCTTTGACATGAATGTTTTGTCTTGTCCTTTATTTCCCTACCTTTTTCACCTTTTTGTTTTTATAATCTCTTGCTTCTTATCACAACAATAAGATCCTTGACTGGCATTTTAAAAATTCTTATCCCAAAATGTGGTATATTGGCCAAGGAAAAACAATTTTAATTTTTTAAATTGTATTTGTTTACATGAAATAACCCCATCTTGTAGAAGGAAAAGAGGAGGGGAAAGATTCTGACACATGGATTCCAAACAAAATGTAATTAGTGTCCCATGGAATTATACAATTTTGGAACAGTCAAGAGGTTTTCTGCACAGTGTCAAGACGGTTAATCTCTGTTGCTGTCTGCTTCATCTTGTAGTGTCAGTGATACTAGTTCAGAGCATTGTATATGAAAGCAGTTTTAATTCTGATTGTGACTTCTGTATAAGTAAAATATTTATCAAAGTAATCTCAATATTATTTATTGAGAGTTTTGATACCATAATTTAAAATAGTAGTTGGTTCAATTATAGTATATAAGCTTTTTGTCCCTTAGATCCTTAAGAACCAAACATAACCAAGATGGTATCCAAAAGCTTTTAATTGATTAGACTGTAACTTTCATAATTGTGTTTGTGTGCACATTTATAATGTAATTTAGCACTATTTGTCTTTTAACATTTCATCTCGATTAGAAAGCGATGGATGAGACTTATTTCACGTATATAAGTCCTTACGGTGGCTGTGGTTTGTAGAATTTTCATTTTCCTACTAGGTGATTAAAGTTGGTAGATGTTTTTAATTGAATAAAAACTGAAAAATTGCACATTTTGTAAATCAAACAAAAACAGAAGTCCAGCATCATCTGTGAAGAGAAATTGGAGTTAACATTTCGGGTCTGGTGACCCTTCCTGATGGTAGCTAGGAAAGTGTTGGTTTAAATATGGAAAATAGGGTGGGGCGTAGGGGTAGGGAGTAAATGATAGGTGAGGATAAGAATCCAAAGAAAGAAAACAGGTGAAAAGACAAAGGAGTGGATAACAATCTGGCTAAGAGGGTGAATAGCTGTTGGTGAATAACAATAGGTAGTGTGTAATGGCAAACTGTGATAACAAGGCCTGGTATGTGGGCTAGGGGGCTCGGACATAGGAGAGTTCAAGCCCTAAAATTATTGAACTGTTACAGAGTCCGAAGGGCTGTACTGTCCCCAAGCAGGAAGTGACGTGTTTCTTACCCCCTCCATCCACCTTATCTTATGTTTTTGTTTTGGAGCGTTTTTATTAGGAGAAAGTGAGGACTGCAAATGCTGGAGATCAGAGCAGTGTGTGTGGTGCTGGAAAAGCACAGCAGGAAAGGCAGCATCCAAGGAGCAGGAGAATCACTGTTTCAGACATAAGCCTTTCATCAGGCTTATGCTCAAAATGTCGATTCTCCTGCTCCTTGGATGCTGCCTGACCTGCTATGCTTTTCCAGCACCACACTCTCGATTGAGATGTTTTTATTGGTTAGCTGTACTTGATTTATGCAAATAAGTGAATGTAAATTTTTTTATAATAGATTAACCTGATTTTGCAGGTTGCTTGATAGGATCCAGTTATTGTGGATGTGTTGTGAAACATGAACAGTTCACAAAGTAATGTCTTTATTTGGAGTTAGATAACCAATTAAGAATTCAGCTGTAACATTTATACCAAAGCCCCAACGGCTATACTTAAAATGTCTTTTTTTTTTCTAGATTAATTTTTGTCTTAGAACTGACCTAAAGAAGGTCTATCACTAAAGAAGTTTGCAGTGAAATTATCAATTATGATAGAAGAAAAGTTGGCTTCACTACCTGTTGTGGAGAAATGTTTCCAGGCTAATTGACTTCAGTGCCACAAATTTAGCTTATGGTCAGTGTGAAACATTCATGGTTCTGGGATGAAACAAAGCAAATTGTAATGGCATTTCATAGACTAGTGATGAAGTAATTTCTGCACATGGCTTACAAATTTGGTTGCCCTAAAACTATCACAAACCATTGTGTTCAGAGAAACGTCTGTGGTTATTAAAGACTTTGGGACCAGTGAAAAGACTAGGGTGACCTTATCATTAGAAAAAATGACTGAGACTACACTACAAGGTAATGAAAGGTGTGTTTGAAAGATGTCAGCTATTCAACTTGGACTACAAGCAGTGTGTTAGAAGACACAAGTACAAAATGCTTTAAACAAGATTACGGATTAGTCACAACTTTTTCCCCTGTTTGCAGCTCAGAATACAAGGGGAGCAGGTGCTTTTCGGGGTAAGTAGTTGATTCTGGGCCACTTCTCATCCTCAAAGGAGAGTTGGATTTGTGCTTGTAGACAAGGAATTTGAGGAACATTAAGAACTTTCTCATTTTTCTCCTCCAGCAAAGTCAGGGAGGAATGTGATTGCGAAGAACAAATCACGAGAGTTCTTGTGGAATGATTACACAAGGATTCTGGCAGAATTAATTCTCAGAGGGTGGGGAAAGGTTTTAAAACACATTTATCTGCACACTATGTTCTATTGGTTCACAAGTAATAGGTGATCCTTTTACAGAGCAAAAGTGGATCATTTAATGGATCTTATTTCAAGGAGGTTTGGCACATGACGGGGAAGTCTGTTGCAACTATACAAGGTGATGGTGAGACCACTTTTTGGATACTAGTGGGCAGTTTTGGCCCCCTTATTTAAGGAAAAATATTATTTCATTTGGAAGCAGTTCAGAAAAGTTTTACTAGGCTGATCTGTGGTATGGCGGGATTGACTTATGAACAAAGGTCAGACAGGTTAGGACTTTACTCGCTGAGCTTAGAAAAATGAGAGGTAATCTCATGGAAACATAGAAACAAGTGGCTTGACAAGGTGAATGCTGGGAGGATGTTCCCCTCATGGAAGAGTCTAGGACCACAGGACATAGTGTTATGACACTGGGTAAACCGTCCTGCTTTAAAACCAGCAACACAGACAAAATTTGTCCCGTGCAGTAATCTGTAAAACCTCAAGTGGCCAAGAACTATTTTAAAGTAAAAATTAACAACTTTATTTCTTAAAGTAAAACAGAATAATTAACTACTTACGTCCTTGCTCTAACCTACCTTTTACCTTTCCTTCTATAATACTAGTCCGATAAAACTCCCGATTACGATTTACAAACAAGGCGTCTTATCTTTAAATTCAGGCAACTTTCGGTTTTCTCTGTATTTCAGTTGTCTTTTCTTCTTGGCGATCCTGCTTCACACATTACTGATCAATAAAGGTACCTTTTTAAGAGAGCTATTTTCTGGGCAGTGTGCAGATTGCGTTGGCTTGGCAGTTCTCCTCCAACAGTTCAATTTTTCCCAATCTTGTAGCCCCCAAAGCAAGATTGTCAATATAACAAATTCAAACTGGATTGAATTTGGTATTTTTCAGGGTATAATTTAAACTGGTTGGCCAAATTCAAATCTGTTTTGTCGTTTTCAGGCAACTAGCTAATTGAGTTGTTCGACCAAATATTACATTATATTTATTTTCAGAACACTTGGTTCTGTCAGGTTGTTCTGTTACTTTTAACTCTCTTAAAGGTACAGTATATCCACATCTTCATAGCAATAGTCAGAATAATAGGGTGCCAATTTAAGGGATTGTGAGGAGGACACATTTCTTCTGAGGATTGGGAGCTTTTGGAACACTTTGCCACAGAGGACTGTGGGGGCAGAGCCCTTGTGTATATTTAAGGCTGAGATAGTCTCTTACTCATTCGGAGAATTGAAGATCACAGTGAAAGGGCTGAAAAGTGGGTGTGAGGAATGTCAGATCAGCCATGATCCTATTGAATGGCAGAGCAGGCTCGAGGAGCCAAGGAACAACCACCTCTTTCTTTATGGACTTATGGTTTTATTTAAAAGTTCTAGCACTGTAAATAATGCTGCATGGTTTTTTTTAGAAACCAAGTGTTGTTACTAATGAAGGTTTGCAGCTGAGGAACTGCTTTTAAAAATTTTCAGCTACTCTTAGAGACTAAGATAAAGGGGAAAAAAAATGTAGAAACTGCTGGCCTCCTGTCCTAAAATAGTTTTGGGAAGCTCCTCTTGCCTTCCTGGATAAGCACTGTCCCACGAGGACAGGTCAACCAAAGGTGGCAGAACAGTAGTATATAGCTAGTAGACCTCAACATTGAATTCCATAAGACGTCATGGTCAGAGTCAATCATAAGCAAGAAAATGACCTATTTGCCACCTACAACACTTCCTCAATTAGTAAACCAGTACCCACTTAGAAAATATGCTCAGTAGCAGGGCCTTGCATGGCAGCAGTGACCACTGCACAGGGCTTGGGTGAAATCCTGACTTTACACTGAGAATATCACCACTGTATTATGTGGCACAACCATCATGCTGGTCAAGGAGGCTCCATAAATATGCATTTCCACAACGATTTGGGAGACCATCAGCTCAGTGCAAAAAAATTTGAAGCACTTGCAAATATCTTCAGCCAGAAGTGCCAAGATTATTATCCTTGGCTTCCTCCCAAGGTATCTAACATCTCACGTACTGGCTTTCGACCACTCCGGTTCACTTGTCAATAGGGAGAAACGGCTGAAGACAACTTGCGATAGTACTGAAGACCTGTGCTCACAATTGCCTTCCAACTAACACATTGATATGCCGCTTGCAGCAGTTTAAGAATGTGGTGGTAATTTTGTCAGTACTGCTTGCATCCCAAAAATGATTTTTTTAAAATGCTACTTGCTAATTGGTGAGTTTATTCTGTTAATTTGTAAAGTATTTTAAAGTACATAGTTGCATATGTGACTGGTTTTATATGTAAAACATGTGCTAGCTGAAAGATCTATATTTCTGTGATCTTGGGGATCTGTATCTGATCGTCTTTTCAGGTTTGACATGAGAAATCCATTTCAAATTTTTAAGACCATCTTGGGAAACATTTTACTTGTTAATATCATTTTGTGAATTAAACTTACAGCATCAAGAAACAGACATTAACTCCTAATTCAGTTATTTTCAGATACCTGTATAGTCTGTTGGTTCTTTAGATACCATTTATAAGATTTCCTAATAATTTCAATCTATTCTAGAAATATGCTTGCATTTTTTTGTTTTTGTTTGGTTCTAGAATTTTATATATCCAAGCCAAGAACACGAAACAGAAATAGACATCACTTAGGGATTATCTTTTAATGAGTTGTTAGTTGCAGATTTTGGCTTGGTAATTAGACTTGACCTGTCAACCTCTCCCTTAGCCTTGGCTGCTGTTGTATTGTAGTTATCAATTTCAGCTCTGTATAATTGACAAGCAACAGCATCCCACCATGTTTACATTGCCTGGTTGGAGCTAGGAGCAAACTCCTATATGTTTAGGAGCCTTGCATAGAACTCTGCTTGCAGTCAGACTGTGAACTTTGTGGAATGCTTGAGGAATATCTCTTTAAAATGTATGTGTATTTATGCTGGTATCCAGTAATTGGCTCTACAAGCATTATTTCATTTCTGCCTATTCTGTTCTACTCATCTATTGAATTCTGAAGCTTTAAAAACTAACTTACAGCCTTTTCCGGATTGGAAATCTAAGTAATATTAATGATTTTAGTGTGTGTATATGAAATTTCTTTTATTATGTGAGCAAAAGCATAAAAAGCTTAAAATAGGTAAAATAAATAGTTAAAATGCTCGCAAATTCCATGCTAATATTTGTTTGCCTGTTACTAATTGTACATCCATTTTCAACCTCTGAAGCAATTAACCAGTGACATTTATTGCTATTGCAGAATTAATGAAGCAAGGTTTTTCAAAGCTCTTTTTTAAATAAAATTGTGCCTTGCAAATCAGTACTACAGCTCGCCATTAGTTTTAATGTTTTCACAAAACCTCTGCACCTAACAAATGATGGTAGCGTTTTCATCATTCAAGTGTATAGCCAGCTGTCTTCCTGTGTACCCATTATTAAGGCATTTATTATTATTTTGGTTGACACATCTGCAAGCAGCAAATCAAAAATAATGATTTTAAGTAACTAAATGAATTGAAAGCTTGCAATTAGTTTCTCGTAATAACATTGGTATGGGCTCCAGGTTAAAGACCTTTTTTAGTATAAATAACAAGGTTATACCTTGTGATTTTAATTTAGTTGTATGATCTATCCATATGGCAGTACCATGTGAAGTAACCAGTATAAACAGTATCTTATTGTCCCGTTACTTACTTTGTTACTAATAGCTGCACTGACTTTGGCCTGAGGACACGTTCATTTTGACCTGTGTAAGTATAAACAATGGCTAGCTTGAAAATCAAATTAACCTATCCAGCATCCTTTTGGACTCTTATGATATTATGTAGTGGAGTTGATGTGTCAAATTACTTCTTAATGATAAATTCATGCAAAAAACAAAATTAAATGCTGAGTGTGACAACAGATATCATGGTGGATGTCACAGCATAAAATCTGATTGTAAAAGAGTTGTGATGAGGGAATCAACTGATTATTAATCTCCTATAGTCTGAATAGGTGGAAATTTAAATTCTTGAAGGAAAATGAGACTTCTAACAGTTTACTTGTACCACTGTATGTGTCCTCTATCTAATACAAAGGAGATTTATTTCATAATGACTTAATACAGGTTTATAAAACCTGTATTGCATTCGCCTTACCTAAGTGGTTTGGATATGGTAGTCAGTTGGCAAAATAACAGGCATACCAAATTTCACAGCCTGGCCGACAAATCATAAAATGCCATATTCACTCAAGTGACTAGTTTAATGCTATGTTGTGTTGCATGTTCCATTTAAGATGCAGATATTTTGCTTCTAAGCCCAATTGCACAATGAAGTGCTACGCACATGTAATATCCTGTAATAAGGCTTGGAACAAGATTGGAAAATTGCACCTGTTTATCTTCTGTCATTAATAATTCTTGTTAGGATACAATTCAACATTTGGAAACAGTGGCAGATCTTATCCAAGTGACATTTTTTTTGAGAAACTGACATGATCATGAGTTTTAGCTATTTGAGGACATGCCTGTTTAAACTTGCCCGCATGTGTCACCACCTTTCGAAAAGGATGTTTATGTTTGGCGACTATTAAGAATTAAACTGATTCCTTCTGTTATAGTCCCAGTTGCAAAAGCACTGAATAATTGTAGTTCCTTGATTATTATACTGTGGTTAACTTTCCAATTGAGAGAGAACGTGAAACCTTCTAACCTGTAGAGTTTTGCACAATACTGAGTGGTTCCTCTATGCACTGGGCTACTGATTTGAGTTATAGTTTGCAGATTTGAGAAATTTCAAACTTCTGCAATGGAAGGGAGGAGCTGAGTATGAATTGTACCCTGCAGTGACCGTAACATAGATGCATGGATTTTTGAATTCTTAGAAAGAAATTCAAAAATAGACAGCTCTTTGATCCAATAAAGCATATTGCTTAGTGTGGTAGGAGATGTTTAGACTTTGAAAATATTTTTTGTTACAAAGCCACCTATTTATGAAAAAATTCCATTTTAATATACAGTGCTTTACTTTATCCACTTTTGTGATTTTTAAGAAGAAATTATGATCCTTTGAAAACGTCCTCACCTGTCGAGGGTTGTTCTTAACGGCTGTTCCAGAAAGGGATATAGAGAAATGGGTTGTCGTATTTATCTTTGTAGATTTACCTTCCCTTTGAATACATCAACTTTTCATTTACTAGATACTGATCTAACAGTTCAGAACTTGTGTAATTTGTTTTGTTTGTGTCCACAAGTTTACAACTGTCCAAATATTATTCTGTCTGACAAATCGAGTATGGTTTAATTGCTCTGATTCATCACCTCTTTAATCATTCTAAGCAACATAATCTCTCTCCTTTCACTACATTGCTTTCAGACAGTATATGTTGTGCAATCTTGTTTCTTTTCTGTTTATCTTGTCAAAAGATAGCTCTATGTATCTTACACTGAGAATTAAATATTAACTTAATGCTGATTTTTTTTGTTTTATTTTACAGATGCTTTGCAGGCCCAGTTGATAAATATGGGGGTCATTCCGACTTTGGTTCAGTTATTGGGAATACATTCCGAACATACAGCGCTGACAGAAATGTGCTTGGTTGCATTTGGTAACCTAGCAGAGATAGGTAAGCTAAGTTAAATCTAGAGACCCAGAAGGATTGCATTTGCCATAAGCCTCTATCTTGCAGCAAAGTATTTGCATTTGATCTTTACTTTTTCAATATTCCTGTCCTGTCCTTCCTGTTGCTTGCTTAGTTTTCCTTCTGTCATTTTGAGGAAATTATTAAGGAACCTTAATTTTTTTTAATATGAAGTTTTTTTAAATGTTGTGCTGATTAGTTGAAGTGATCCAGTAATGTAGCTCTTGCACAGTTGCTTAGAAACATGAATTAGTGGTGAATTCTTGAAAATATTCTCCTCAAATGTTCAGCATTCAGCCAGTAGCATGTAATGTACAAGTCTTTGATATATTTGTTTTTCATGATTAATGCAGGTCAACAAAAATCACTACAAAACTAATACAACTGAATCGCCATATTAAAGGATGTTCTATCCCTTTTTCTGTGTCCATTTTTTAATTGTCTTTTTAATGTTGAATAAACTTTAATTTAAGAGTCTAGCAAAGAGCAGTTCGCATCAACTAAGATCGCAGATGAACTTGTAAAGCTCTTCAAAAAACAAACTGAACACGAGAAGAAAGAAATGATTTTTGAAGTTTTAGCTCCACTGGCAGAACATGGTGAGTATTAAATTGATGAGATCATTATTGGTCACATGGTTCCCATCAATTTTTATGCTTTTCACAGCCATCATTTTATAAACTGAAGAGGTTTTAATGCAGTGCTGTTAGTGCTAACACATTGGCTATTGCTGTCTAAGGCATTCTCCAATGCAAATCTTGTGATCAGGTTGTTCCAGGAGCAGCACAACTCTGGATGCTAATATTGTTGACTACCTTGCAATATTAATCTCCACAACCACACTTGACCTCAGCCTTGCTCCCCATTTTCTTGCCTATTCTGCCTTGACATAAAAAAAATACAAACATTTGGTTGCAACCAATCTCATGTCTAAAGTACTGTCTCCTTTCTCCTCAACACAGATTATCACCTCCAGTGAACCACAAGTGCAGCTACCAAAAGTGGTGGCCTGTGCTTTCAGCCACCCTTGAGGGGTGCTTCCTGGCTGACGATAAGTTGGAGACAACTTTGTTGCTTGTTTGATGCAAGGTTAAAATATGCCTTGCAGTTGCCTTCCTCCTGATAGAGGTGCCAGTTGGGGCACCTCCAAAGATTATTGCATTGATTCAGGCAGTCTTTGACACAGAGTGTGCCTGTGTGTAACATTAACCATCTTAGCCCTAAATGAGGAATGGTTGCCTCCTATTATATGATTCCATCTTTTAAAACCATCTCAGCATGGCACATGTGACTATTGGAGGTGATCACCACTGGCATTTGTGTCATATATTTTGTGCATGTCAGTGCAGTGCTCATGCTTCCACTATTAATTGATACCCCATATGACTGTCCAAGAGGTTTAAAGATCTCAATAGAATATTTTTGTGCCCAAAACCCTAAGTAACAGAGCACCTTTACTTAATGCACTCCGCCATTTAGAGCACTGACATTTGTGCAGATATTTCATGCTACTCATCTGTAGATACCTGCCTTGTGTGCAACTCTGGAGACTATGCATCACTGCCCAGTTGAGCATGGCTTTGTTTGCACTCCTCTGAGAGGGACTGCTTGCAGCTCTCACTTGCTCCTTCTCGCCTGTGCAGTGTAATTCATTCTGATCTACTTGTTTTAAACTGGATTATAAACTCAAGGTGACGATATTCTCATTGGAATGATTTGAAACAATGAAAGCTTTAATATCAAGCTATTGTATCAGGAACTAATGTAAATATGTGATCTGTGGGGTCATGCATAAACATGATGAGATGAGATTTTTAATTCTTCCATGGGATGTGAATATTAGTGAGAAGGCTTGCATTTGCTTCCCAATCCAAACTGCTGTTGAGAAGGTGGTGGTGATTTGCCACCTTGAATCACTGCAATTATACATTTCAGGATTTATATCCACCAACATTGAAGGAACAATGCTATGATTCTGAATCTGTATAGTGTATAGCTTGGGGAACTTTGAGGTAGTGATGTTCCCATGTATCTACAATCCTGATCTTTCTAAGTGGTAGGTGTTGATGAGTAAGACTTGGTGAGTTTATGTAGTGATCTTTCAATGCATACTGCTATCATTTGTATTGGTGCTGGAAGGAATTAATGGTTCAATTGGCGGACAATCAAATGAGCTATTCTGTTCTACATCATGATGAGCTTCTTGAATGTTGTAGGAGCTGAAGTTTCAAGGAGTGTGGAGGGTTTTCCATCACACTCCTGACTTGTGGCTTGTAGTATGAACAGATTTTGGGATATTCAGTCTTGATGTTTCACTCCATTTGTTCCCACAATGCGTCTCAGATTTTAGTCTCTGGTCACGCTGGGATGTCAGTAGTGGGGATTCATTGATGCTGTTGAATGACAACATGTAAGATGTTGGATTTGCTGGACTATTGGAATAAAAAGAGCGGGTCAGTGGGATGAAGCGTCAGAAAGGTATAATGATCCAAATGGTTTTACATCATGGGACGTTGCCACTGAGCAATAATGATAGACAGTACAATTGCAATCTAAATTTATTGAAGTACTTGTTGAGACCAGGACGTATTTGACCATCTAGCAAAAAGTGGCCATTCCCAAAGTTTGTTTCTCTTCTTTGTTGAAACAACCACGAAGATTAAACATGAGATCAAAGTGCGAAGGGCAGTTTATGGCAAGCTACAAGAAGGCCAGAGCAACATTTGCAATACAAATAGTCATGCAACTCGGAAACAGATCCTTCAGTCCAACTCATCCATGTTGACCAGGTTTCCAAAAGTAAACTAGTCCTGTTTGCAGCTTCTCTTTCTAACTCGAACCTTCTACTTCTGGGTACATTCTTTTAACAACCTTGTAAATAAAAAGTAAGTAACAAAGAAGATTGATTAGGGCAGCATGGTGATGTTGTTTACTCGGACTTTTAGTAAAGCCTTTGACAAGGTTCTGCATGTTAGACTAATATTAGTAATTGTTGTGGTTCTGTTCGCCGAGCTGGAAATTTTTGTTGCAAACGTTTCGTCCCCTGTCTAGGAGACATCCTCAGTGCTTGGGAGCCTCCTGTGAAGCACTTCTGTGGTGTTTCCTCCGGCATTTATAGTGGCCTGTCCCTGCGAAACGTTTGCAACAAAGATTTCCAGCTCGGCGAACAGAACCACAACAACGAGCACCCGAGCTACAAATCTTCACCCAAACTTTAATATTAGTAGTGTCAGATCACATAGAATTCAGGGTGAACTTGCCAATTAGATACAAAATTGACTGAATGGCAGGAGACAGTGTGATAGATGTGGATTGTTTTTCGGATTGGAGACCTGTTACCAGCGATGTTCCATACGGGGTAGTGCTGGGTCAGCTTCTGTTTACCATTTTACATAAATTATTTAGATGAAAATATAAAAAGCATGGTTAGTAAGTTTGTGGATGACACCAAAATTGGTGGTATAGTGGACAGTGAAGAAGGTTATCGGAGATTACAAAGCGATTATAATCAATTGCGTCAATGGTCTGTGGAGTGGCAGATGGAGATTAATTTGGATTATTGTGAAGTTTGGATATTGGTGAAACAAACAAGGGCAGGACTCATAAAATAAAAAATAGGACCTTGGGTATTGTTGTAGGTCAGAAACCTAGGGGTTCAGGTACATAATTCTTTGAAATTTGCATCACATGTTTTAGATTAGATTCCCTACAGTATGGAAACAAACCCTCTGAAGCATAACCCACCTTGACCCATTCCCCTACCCTATATTTACCCCTGACTAATGCACCTAACACTGTGCAATTTAGCATGGCCAATTCACCTGACTTGCACATCTTTGGATTGTGGGAGGAAACCAGAGCACCCACATGAAACCCACGCTGACGCAGGGAGAATGTGCAAACGCCACACAGTAAGCAGGGTGATTTAAGGCATTTAGCATGCTTGCCTTCATTGTTCTGACCTATGAGTGTACAAGATGGGATGTCATGTTGAGGTTGTACAGGACTTTGGTGAGGCTTCTTCTGGAGTACTTTCTGCAGTTCTGTTTGCCCTGTTCTAGGACAGATACTATTAAGCTAGATTTACCAGGATGTTGCTGAGAATGGAGGGTTTGAGTTAAGTAGAGGCCAGATAGGCTGGGACTATTTTTCACTGCAGCACAGGAGGTTGAGGGGTGACCTCTATGGAGGTTTATAAAATCATGAAAGGTTATAGATAAGGTGAGTGGCGGGTGTCCTTCTAGGTGGGAGATTTCAAGAGTAGGGGGCATATTTTTAAGATGCAAGGAGAAAGATTTTAAAAAGACATGGGCAATATTTTTAGTATTTGGTGTGTGGAACAAGCTTCCAGAGGAAGTGGTTGGATGCGGGTACATTTACAACATTTTAAAACTGATTTGGATAAGCACATGAATAAGAAATGCATGGAGGGATATGGGCCAAGCACAGGCAGGTTGAACTAGTTTAGTTTGGTCAACATGGACTGGTTAGACCGAAAAGAGCTTATGCTCAAGTTGTTGACTGTCCTACTCCTTGGATGCTACCTGACCGGCTGTGCTTTTCCAGCACCATACTGTTTGAGTCTGATCTCCAGCATGTGTAGTCCTCACTTTCTTCTGGTTAGACCGAAGGGTCTGTTTCCATGCTGCACCCTTTCCAATGAACATATATGCTGAAGTTTTCACTTACTGTGTTCCATCACTCCAATTTACAGCAAATTGCACAGTAAATGACAAATGCAGTCAACTGTGCCTGCAAAAATACTTTTATTAGTGACTTACATGATCACTCTTTGAGATTTGTTGTGTAAAATGTGCCTGAAATCATATAATTCACAATGTTTAAGCTGTGTTATAAATGTGGTAAACTTTGCGGCTAATTAATTTGCTAATGCAAATCTAAAATAAAAGAAAAAATTACTTTTCAATTTTGTTTGAATGAGCAGCTTTATGAAAGTCTCTGTTAAATCTGTGGTACAGTTAATAGATTTGCTGTCTACTTCACTTAAGATTTTAAAGGAGGATTTAATGTGCAATTATATCCAGGCTGCTGACTGAACAAAAGCAGCTCTTCAGAGTCAATATCAAAAAATGTGTCCATGGTAGCTGCCCATCCTAATTTGTTGATTTTTGGATTGCTTGCAGATCTGTAGTTCATCAGAGTTGTAGGCTGATAGGTTTTTTTTTAATGAGGAAATGGATGCAAAGTCTGTTTCTGTAGAAATAAGCTAATCTGACTTTTGAGAACATAGGACTTGCTGTCTTTGCTAATGAAAATTAGAGGATAGAGGACTTTTTCCAATTTTTTTAAGATAAAACATGGCTTAGCAAATTTTTATACATACAAACCTAACCCCACAAAGCCTTTTTTTTAGAAAAGAAAGATATCACTGCTTACATGTGGTCACATCTCTTCATTTATATGTATTGCTTCTCATAATGAATAACCAGTCCATATACAATTATTGGTGGGTGAGTTTATTTTGTAACCGTTTTAGACATAGGAATGCACTGTAAGAGTGAGGAGTTAAATGATCAAGATATGTTTTTGGTGGTGGTGAAGATTGCAAGATTGGTCAAGATGCCCCTTGTTGAATGACAACATCTAGCAAAAACTTGCCTTGTCAAATCTGAAGAGCAACCCTTCATAAAATGCAATGTCAAGTTCTGGATTAGGGCTCAAACTTAAACCTTGAGACAGAGGTTATAACCACAAAGGATGTAGGTAGACTTGAAACCGGTGATGAGAACAAATCACATTTCCTGAATAATGTATTCCCCAGTAATAGCTAGAGGGAGTAGAGAACAAGAAGCCCTGCCTAAACTTGTGTGCCAAGCCAAAATCTGGCAGTTGTAGAAATTAGGCCATCCATTAAACTACATCACATTTGATTGTCAATAGACAAAGACACTTAAGGGCTAGTGGGAGCACTGAGTCATCGCAAAGCTGATTATTAGCAAAGGCCTACATTAGATAGAAGCAACTGGAATGGTTTGGGCTTTTCGGCATGTATGGGAGATGTTGAAGATGTAATCTTAGTTAATTGAATTGCAAAGGATTGTTTGAAATTAATAGTGGATTTTAAAAACCTGGCAAAAGCGATTTAACACTGATATCAGAATTTATATTTCAAAGTAGAATATTGTTGCATCGTGATCAGATGTGGTAAGGAAAGAGGGGAACTAGAGTATTACTCTGATTAAATTGGATGGATTAAAATTACCTGCTTATCGTTCTGTTGTGATCTGTGAAATAGTTCTTACTGGAACCACTGCAATTGCAATAAATCTGATTCCATTTTTGAAAAGGGAAAGTCAACTCTGGTATGTTATCTAACATCGAAAACTATTCTATTGGCAAGAAATACTTGAACAATTTTTGAAAAGAAAAAGCACCTTCGGCATGTCTTTAGAAATTACACTGTTATAAATGAAATATTGCAAAACTTGCTATATGTTTTATCAATTTTAAGTGAAAATATTCCATGTCAAATCACCTAGACGAAAGTAGAAAATAAATAGCTGAAAAGATTTGTTTGACGAGTGTTTTGAATGAAAGTGGAGGCAAGTGAAGGATTAGAGTTGAAATGTGCAAGCAGGCATAGCTGGAACTTCATTTTCAGTTAAATTGCTGTTGTTGAAAGCAGAGTGAAGATCATGAAAGAATTGATTCCTTTTCACTGACATTTTGGTACATGATATAGACACTGCAGATCCTAAAGCCAGCAGATACTATATCAACTACATTAATCTTTTGTAATCCTTTTCCATTCTTTGACCTAAAACATGCACCCAAAAATGTATTTAGTGAAATGGAAGCACTTTTCAGTGATCCACCAGTTTCAGTAATAGCTATTTTTATTGAAATAAAGTTCTCCTATCTTATTTCAACTTTAATGTTCTAATGCCCTCCTTTCCCTTTCTTAAGCCTCTGTCAAAGAAATTCAGCTATTCATTTTCCTCTTTTGCAGGTGCTGAAACTCTTAGGGATTCTTCTGAGAATTTTCAATAAGGCCTCCTATCCCTTGTTAAGGCTGCGCTGGCAGTGGGTGGTATTGCCCCAGTAAGTGGATTTAAAAAACCTGAATCATCAAGGTGCACAGATTAATGGTAGCCATTTCTGATCCTGCCTATGTTACTCCAAGCCCAGAGAAAACATGGTTGATTCAACTGCCCTTTAAATCAAGCAATTGGGGATGGGCAGTAAATGCTGACATTGCCAGTGGGATATCATTGTTTCCATTGTCACTAAGACTCACTTTTGATGCTGTGAAAGAACTCTAAAGGTCGATCATTACCATATTGAAATAAAGCTTTATTTTTAACCCAACAATAAGCGGTATTCCATTCTGTTTAGATGCAGGCCACAATGTGAACCTTTTTAAGCTGAAGATAACTTTCTGGCCCAAGCCTGAAGAGAATTTAGAAAATAGCAGATGAGATTTGCAATCACTGCTGTCCAGACCTATAAGCTAACATGTTTCTCTGTTTTGGGTTCAGATGTCATCAAACTACAATTGGTTGATGCAGGATTAGTAGACTGTCTGCTGGAGCTTGTCCAAGAGACTGTGGACAGTAATAAAGAAGATGATATCTCTGAGCTTAAAACAGCTTCTGATCTTATGGTGCTGCTGCTTCTGGGTGGTGAGTTTGTGTTCAGTTTTTTTAATGCAATTTATCAATATCTAGTAAGCTTACTTCTGTTAAGTAATCTGGATTTCAGTGTTTCTTTTGTTGGGGGGTGGATTGCAAGGGGCCGAGCGGAAGATAATTCCACTTGTAAACTAAAGAACACACTGTAAATTGTATTGTTTGTCTAGAAGATATTTATTTGGAAATTAATCCAGAGAACCCTGGGGCTATTTGTATGGTGTAACTTTTTGGACCAATAATTGCATTAAAAAGATTGCAATATGAGTGAATAATAAAAATGCTGATCTTTAAGTTAGATCATTTGCATAGATCATTTGCTAATAAAATGAATCCTATATTCAAAAAGAAATGCCTCCACTCTCCACTTATCACTTTTTTTCCCTCCCATGAAAAAAAATAGAATGCTGCACAGTAACACTGTTCCAGAGGCACTAGATGAGTAATCCAGAGCCCCTGGCTAATGCTCTTGGGTTTGAAGTCTTTATGGCAGATGGCAAAATTTAATTAAGAAATGTAGAATTAAAAGCTAATCTAATGGTAACCATGAAACCATTGTCAATTGTCATAAAAAGCCATCTGATTCACTAACGTCCTTTTTGGAGAAAGGAAATCTGCCATCTTCACCTGATCCTTTATATGTTGCTCCAAACCCCTCCACAATGTAGTTGATTCTCAAAAGTCTTTTGACTCAAACAATTGGAGATAGGCAATAAATGCTGACTTTGCCAGTGGAGCCCACTTTTCTGGAACTAAATTGTGGGAGTGGGATGCAAGAGTCAAAATGTAATTTTTTAATCGACAAATGAAATATTGGTGTGCTTAATGGGAGAATGGAATGGTGGGGAATAATTGTAGCTACCATAAAATGTTGCATCTCGGTTTCAGCCTTCTGTCTACCAAGCAGCCAAACCTATTTGATAAGACTTTGAACTGGGGAAGCTAGGCAGTAAAACATTGGCAAGTCATATTACAACTGTATAATTGACTTTAGTCAGGCTACATTTGTAGTACTGCGCAGTTCTGGTTGTCACACTGTGGAATGGATGTGGATGCTTTCCAGAAGGTACAGAAGAGGTTTACTAGGATGTTGCCAGGATTAATGTATTAGCTGTAAGGAGGGGTTGAATAAACTTGGATTGTTTTTGCGAGAATGTCAGAGCCTGGGGAGTGACCTAATCAAAGTATACAAAATTAAGGGGCACAGATGGAGTGGATAATCAGAGTCTCTTCCCCAGGGTGGAAATGTTAAATACTAAGTAGCATGGGTTTAATGAAAGGGGGAGATGGAGCAAATTTTAAAGAATATGTATGAGGAATGCGGTTTTTACAGAGTGGTAGGTGCCTGGAATGTGCTTTCAGGCAGGTGGTAGAAGCAGATAAAATAGCAACGTTTGAGAAGCATTTAGACAACGCACAAGCAGGCAGAGAATAGAGGGGTATGGACCATGTGCAGGCAGGTGGGATTAGTTGAGAATAACACCATGGTCAGCACAGACATGGTGGGCTGAAGGGCCTGTTCTAATGCTATACCGTTCTCTGTTTAAAACCTCTGTCCTCTGTCCATAACTTCTCCCCACAACTGTGCAAAACTGGCCTGTGGCTCTTCAATGCACAGTGAGTGAATATAACTTGCTATCCATGATTCCCACAATACTCTACATAAAAGGGGTTAGTTGGCTGAACCGCTGGTTTGTAATACCCCAACAGTATGGGTTCAATTCCTGCATTAGCTGATGATTTGGACATGCCGGTGTTGGACTGGGGTGTACAAAGTTAAAAATCACACAGTGCCAGGTTATAGTCCAACAGGTTTTGCAGTGCTGCTCCTTCATCGGGCGGTTGTGTGATGAAGGAGCAGTGCTCCGAAAGCTAGTGCTTCCAGTTAAACCTGTTGGACTATAACTTGGTGTTGTGATTTTTAACTTCACATTAGCTGCAATTATCATGAGGGATTCTTCTCTTCAACTTCTCTCACCTGAGGCATTGTGATAGTCAGGTTAAAGCACCACCAATCTTCACTCTGAGAGAGCAGTCTATGTTCTGGTAAGGCTGTGGCAATTTAATACCTATACCTTTTTACTTTGTCTAGCTGCAAACTGCGTTTTGAAATTTATAAATGCACAGATGCTTTTAAAATGTAAAGTAAGAATAGCTGAATGATAATACTTCCAATCATTCTAGTAATCTCTACTTGGGAGTCATCAGGAAGCTCCTTTGTATATCAAAAGTTCTTAGAAATCTCCCTCAAAATACTATTGAGACTAGGTCAACTGAAAATTGCAAGGCTGAGATTGAGAAATTTTTGATAAGTAAGGACATTAAGGGATGTGGAATGAAAGTGGGTAAATAAAGGTAAGATGCAGTTCACCGTGATGTTCAAAAATAAATAGCCTCCATTCCCCACTTTACCACTTTCCTTCCCCCATCAATTAAAAAAATTTTGAAACCTTACTAGGCTAATATTATTCCAGAATTATAACAGCTATTGAAAGTTACTTTCTCTAATGTAGAGGTCTTTCATGTCATGCAGATGAATCTATGCAGAAACTGTTTGATGCGGGTAAAGGCAGTGTCTTTCAAAAGGTGCTTTCATGGCTTCCTTCAAATAACCATCAGCTACAACTTGCTGGAGCACTGGCAATTGCAAACTTTGCACGAAATGGTGAGCTTCCTACTTTTAAAAAATTGTGTTTTCCAACTTTGTTCTCAACTTCTTAAATAAACTTCAGTGTTCACCTTTCTTTTCCTTCCTCTCTACTTAAAGGGGAAAAATAGTTGCCTTTCTATAACTCCTTTCATGTTCTCTGAATCCCAAAGCATTTTACAGCTAATGAGTTATTTTTGATGTGCAGGCAAATGCATGTCTAATTTGTGTTCAGAATTTTTCCATGAACAGCATTAAAATAAATAACCAATGGATTTGTTTTAATTTAATAATGTTAAGTGAAGGATAAATGTTTGCAGGGCAGTTTTGATTTTGAATAGCACCATGGAATCTTTAGCATTCAGTCTAGATTATGTTCTGAAATCTTGGAGTATGATGTAAATCTATGGCTCTGAGGTGAAAATACTGCCACTGAGTCACACTAACACTATTGTTGATGCATTATCAGAAAGATATCGGAGTAAAATCTCTACTCTTACCATACAGAACAGCTGTCTATTGATATTGTGCTGAGTACCTGGTTAGTCAGTGATTTAATGACCGGTGGAGATTGTTTAAAACTGTTCCCATAGTCTATCATGCTCCATCATCCTATCTTAACAGTTGAATGATTGTATTAGTTGAGTAATCTAAAACGCATCATCCCCTTTTAAAACTGTGCAGTTATACAAATTACCTAAATAGAGTCAAAAGTATTCGTGATTTCCCTATTGTGGCTGTCAGCAATTATTAGTTTCAGCCGTTTTATTTTGATAGGTTGTGACTTTTTAACAACCTTGCAGTCAACCCTATTTAGAAAAAGGGTGTTGTATCCATCACTACATGTAGAATATCTTAACCATATTTATTTGTTCATTGTACCCAGAGAATTGAAAGATTACAGTTATCAGAAAAGATTTAAACAAATTTTCTTGTAGAAAAGGGAGAGGAAGATCTAATAGTAATCACTGTTTTTGTTTTTTCATTATGTAGAGATGTTTCTGGTTTTGAATACAAAACTGAGGTCATCAATGTAAAATTGTCATCAATAAATCTAAAAACTTAACATTATAATTGAAAGGAGAAAAAAGACTAGAAAACTATGTTTAAAAGGTCAGATGAAGTAAAGTGGGTAGAAGCTCGTTGGAAAAAGTGAGGACTGCAGATGCTAGAGATCAGAGCTGAAAAAATGTGTTGCTGGAAAAGCGCAGCAAGCAGGTCAGGCAGCATCCAAGGAGCAGGAGAATCGACGTTTCGGGCATAAGCTCTTCTTCAGGGCTTTTCCAGCAACACATTTTTCAGCAGAGGCTCGATGGAGCCCAAAACAAGCCTGGCCATAATAGCTTGTACCATCACGTCTAGGAATGGGAGTTGGCTATCCTTTTCTTCTTCTCTCGTGAATCGGATTCCTGTGAGTGTGGCGTTGATGATCCGGTGTGTTTTTTTCTATTTCCGTGTTTTTAATGATTACAAACGTGTCATCGACATATCTGACCCAGAGTTTGGGTTGAATTCCTAGACGTGATGGCACAGAGAACACCGAACGGAGAATTCACTACAAGCGTATACAGGAAAACCACACACGCAGACCAAGTCCTAAACTATGAAAGTAACCACCCCAACACACACAAACGAAGCTGCATCAGGACACTATTCAAAAGGGCCACAACACACTGCAGTACACCAGAACTGCAAAAAGAAGAAGAGGAACACCTATACAAGGTATTCG
>NC_057741.1:37653746-37668777 GCF_004010195.1 Chiloscyllium plagiosum
TAAGGATAGCTGGTCATGTTGTTTCGTGGCTAGTTGATGTTCATGTATGCGGATTGTTAGCTGCCTTCCTGTCTTCAACCGGACGCGGCAGGGACAGACCACTATAAACACCGGAGGAAACATCAAAGAAGCGCTTCGCAGGAGGCTCCCAAGCACTGATGATGGCGCCTAGCCAGGGGACGAAACGTTTGCAACAAAAACTTCCAGCTCGGCGAACAGAACCACAACAATAGCTTGTTTCTTTGTCGCAAATCCAGCATCATTTTAAACCAAAATTGAAAGTACAAAATAAATTTTTTGAAGTTGAAGATTGTTTATTAAAATTAGCTAAGAAGTGTGGCATTTGATGCATAAGGTCTTTGAATGTACCAAATGAGAAACAAAATTCTGCATTAGATAGTCAATTTTAAAAAAAAAGTAATTGTCTTTTGTGTGGATCAGTCCTCTTCTGCGTAATGGTTAATTCTCATTATGAAATTAGAATAGCAGCTGCTTCACTGAAGACACAGACATACTCTGAACTTCATGGTGAGCAGACAGATGGAAGCTGATCTTAAACATTTAGAACAATAGATTGACGAAGATGAATTGATTTGTCCACTCGGTTCTATTCATTAAGGGCATCAAATTACCTTCATTTTACATTCCCATCCTTGATCTTATAACTGCTTCTGATCTGTACTGTAGTAAACAAAAGACAAAATATCTCATGCTAGTGGAAGAAAAAGATGATTTGGGATTGCTCGCCACGATTAGTGACCGATTTTATATTGTTGTCTGCTTGTCATGCTGTCTACAAACATTGACCTGCTGCATAACAATATAGACCACGTCAATTCAGAGTGGACAATGATGAGGCCAACTACTGCCTTGTTATCATTAGACCTCTACCCTACAATGCTAAATGAACCAGAACTTTCGAGAGTTGCCACTAATAAGATTAGACATTCACGTTCATAACATGGTAGCTACTGTTAAAATTAAATGCAGATTTAACAGATATTTGTTAAACCCTGGTGGTATGAAGAGCTTGCTTTGGGTTGAAAAAAATCTGATTCTTCAGATTAAATTCAATTTTGAGAGTTCATTAAGTCACTGATAGTTAAAACTCATTTCCACTAATGGATAATGTTATACAGACAACAAAGGTGTTCTAAGGTAGGATCATACTGGACTCAAAAGTATTAACTTTTCTCTCTCCACAAATGCTGCCAGACCTGCTAAGTTTTTCCAGCATTTTTTATGTATTTGATTTCTAGCATCACAGTACTTTATTTATAAAGGTGAATCAATGATGCTCTTAATTGCTCAGAAAGATACAAACCTTTGTGGGGTTCAGGTTTGCTATCTTTGTTTTTTGTTTGACTGTGTGTGACCACTTCATACAGGCCTTGCATGTACTTAACATATATTGTTAGTTGAGAAAATGCTGCAATTCCTTTATCTTGACCTACAGTAAATTTCTCTAACCGAGATAAAAGCAGAAAGAACTGCGGATGCTGTAAATCAGAAACAATTTCAGAAATTGCTGGAAAAGCTCAGGAGGTCTGTCAGCATATGTGGAGAGAAATCGGAGAAGGGTCACTCGACCCGAAACGTTAACACTGATTTCTCTCCACAGATGCTGCCAGACATGCTGAGCTTTTCCAGCAATTTCTGTTTTGTTTCCACTAATCTCACACTCTTGTCCTTAATAGTCCCCACATTAACTTTGTCTCGCAATGTATTAAATTCAGAATTGTTGTCCATGGATTCAGTTCTCCCTTTCATCTCTTTGCAACTTGTTCTAATTTTGTTTGAACATCTATCTGTGGTCCTAATAATGCATTATCTTCAGAGTTAATAATGCAGCCACAATGTGCTACAACCCCTCATCTGCATTTCTTTCCAACAAAGCTTACAATCATGTAAGATTGCCATAATCTTGCCATATAACTATAGATTGAATGTGTTTATTAGTGTATTTCTTCCTCTGTGGAGCACCTGGGATGTTTTCCATGTTATTAGTACTACACAAATGGAGATTTTTTTTTAAATTAACCTACCTCAATGCTTCTCTGGATTAAGGGACAAAATTCCCTCAAAAACATATCACTCAACATTGTGACTTCATAGTTATCCAAGTATACTCTAATTGACTGCATAAAAATTGACACTGGCTTTCTCAATTTCCATTGTTCAACTGTATTCATTTTTCAGCTGGCTGTAACAAAATTAAAGTATCCAACAGTGTTTATTACCAGGGACAGGAAATTGCTTCAATGGAGATCATTGATTATTATTTTCTGCAGGCAGAAAGTACAAAGCAAAACAATTTTCTGAGCTTTTGATTAATTCTTGCTCTAAGAATATGCCATTCAAGAATGTATTTTAATAATGCCCTGAAGCAAGCCATTATAATGCTAATTAGTAGTCCCAAAAGTCTTTCTGATGTGGGGGGGTCTCAAAGCGACAACAAAAAATTGAAAACCAATATAAGTAGCACTGATCTCGTCAATTAATTGCCTTTTTAAGAAGTTGTTTCCTTTATTCCCTCTAGAATGGTCTCTGTCATTTTTCAGGTTTGGAAGTAGGTGCTGTCATCGGCCTGCAACCACACATTAATGGTGTCACATGCAGTAGTTAGTGGAAAATATGGCTTGTACTTCACCATTGCAAAAAATACAATTGCTTTGTGTATTCTATTCGTAACACATTTTTAGCCTTATAAACCATCTGGCCTTGAAGCTGGTCCAGTGCGTCTTTAATGCAGGTGATATTTTTATTCTCAGATGGAAACTGTATCCACATGGTTGAAATTGGAATTGTGCAGAAGCTTTTAGACTTACTGGATAGGCATGTAGAAGAGGGGAATGTGACAGTACAACATGCTGCACTTAGTGCTCTTCGAAATCTGGCAATTCCTGGTAAGCTTTTCTTATTGTTAAAGTCGAAACAGAAAAATGCATGCATAAAAATGTTTGCTTTGTTTATTGGGTAATGCAAAAAGCACCTCTTCTAGAGAATTATTTTAAAATTCATGTAAATTGAAAACAATTTTTTAAGTTTGAACTAATAGATTCATTCTCTTTTCCTTCTATAGAAACAAAATACTTGCAACTATATCTATCCTATAGTTTTGAGCTTGAATATAACTGATCATTCCCATGAGTATAGCCAGGTCTGCTCTCATCTCAAAAAAGGTCCCACTTCATATCTTGTTATAAGGTGACATAGTACAGATTTTTAACAATATCCAGTACATGCAAGAGGTCTTACTGTGATTTTACATGCTTCCTATTTCTTCTGATAGGTACATTCTGCATTTTTCTATTTCTTCAAGGGTAGACTGAGTAAGGGAGTGCTTGGTTTAAGGTCATTAAGCTATTGAGGCTTGGGTTCACTTTGTTCAATCAGTGTAACTTAATTATGTGATATGGTGCAAGGAAAGAACATGCTGTACTTTAATACTTCTGTGATTTTTTTTCTTGTTTTAAACAAGATGAATCTTGACTGTCCTCCAGTTTTATAATAACTTTACTGAAGTGAGCACAAATTTTCTCTAATGAACCCAGCTGCTCTAATTGTCTTTTTGGTAGTAATTATTCTTGAAGGTATTGAAAATATGATGGCTGAATTACATCTTGCATTATTAATAAATCTGTGATTCTGTACGAAATAGGTAGCACTGTTGTAATGACCAAATCCATGTAATGGTTCAGTATTATTCTGAGAAACTTGAAACAATCTTCATTACAAACCACTGCTTCTGACTTCCATTTACTGCAGTACAAAATTTTAGCTGTACTTAATGTGAACATCTCATGGAATTATGTTTCCAAGCAAAAGGTTTGCCTCCTGTGCCCTTGTTAGTGTATCTCCTCCATATCTTTTCAACTCTATATTCTGCTTGTTTTTACCACTCCTTCCAAGCCTGTGCCTTCCTATAACTCACCACTTGCTTTGTTGACATCCTCAGAATGCAAGTCATAACTGTGCATAAATTCTTCTTGGCAAACGCTTGCTAGTATTGCCCACCTTACCTAGCTACTGGTGTCAATTGACAGTTGTTCCCATAATGAAGAAATTAAACGACTTTATTTATTTACAAATTGAGTAGGGGAACAAGAAGGACTTCATCTATTCTTTTTGGGGTGGGAATGAACAACTATAATAATAGAATTCACTTTGGGATTGTTACCTGCTTGTTAAAAATAGATTCACACATAGATGTAGGAAACTGAAATCAAGGCAAGTTTGTTATATAGATTTGATTTTTATTTAAAAGATAAGTGTGCAACAAATGAGTAACCGCTTGATTTAATCAGATTTCATTTTTTTGGAACTCAACCAAACAAAATCTCGATATATAGTCTTTAATATCCAAACGCAGAGTCAATTTAATCATCAGTCAACGTATTGCACCCCCACCAATCCAGATAGCTTACCATATGTCTGATAACTTGAGTTTCAAAGTTACTATAGAATCCCTACCATGTGGACAGAGGCCATTTGGCCCATTGAGTTTGCACAAACCCTCAGAGCATCCCATCCAGATCCAGACCCCCACCTTATCCTATTCCCATAAACCCACATTTCCCATGGCTAATTCACCTAGCCAGTTTGTCCCTGGACACTCCAGGACAATTTAGCACAGCCCATTCACTGTGGGCGGTAACTGGAGGAAGCCCACAGAGACGGTCACCAAGTCTGGAATTGAACCTGGGTCCTGAGGCAGCAGTGCCATCCAATTAATTCTTGATATTATCTATTTAGGTTTTGGAAGCAGTAAAAAATTTCATGCAAGCACAATCTGTGTAAAGGGATGTTGAATCCAAATGTGATGTGATTTTGATCGAAGATGATTCTGCCTCATCTCTACCATTGCTCCACTTCTCTTCAAGGCTAATGAAAATATCTGGATCTTGAACTTTTAATATGAACTGGACTTGGTGAACCAATGGTCCAGTTTCATTGTTCAATGTAATTGCTTCCTTGAAGGAAAAAGAGAATAATTCTAATAATGCTACGTTTGGCCCCCTTAACACTCAGTTTTGCATTTTCAGTGTACTTAATTGCATTAAATTCTTTTACTGGTTGCAAAACCTAAACAGGTGATATCTCGAACTAAATCTAAAACTCAAGTAGTCTAGGTTGTCAGACATAAGATGAGCTCTCTGGATTTGTGGGTGTACAATAAGTCTAACAGTTGATTAAACTACTACAATTTCAGTAAACTCTGCTTTTTGTATGTTAATGGCCATGTATCAAAATCTTGCAGTACTGCATTAGAGGAATGACTTGGAATGAGGTTTTTGGCACTTTGTTGAGACTCAATTCTGCAAATTGTCATGTTAACCTTTTTTTAGTATGTTCCCAGTGGACCTTTTTCTCATTCAGGTAAATGTGTGTATTGTTTACTTGTAACCTCAGTGTGTTGTCAAAATCAATAAATTTGATGTCTCTCTAGTTCAGACCCAAAATCTCTCAATGAATTGTATGATTCAACTAGCTCTGGAAAGAATATCCTACTAAAAATCAAGCTTTTGGGTTGATGAAAGTACTGGAGAAGACAGTTTTGTTAATCCATCACTAACTGGACAGGAATTTTTAGGGGTGGGAATGTTATGCATAGGAGGAGAAAAGTGTTCAAAGTGAAGTGAGTCACTCAATTCAATAAAGTCATATAGGCCCACTGCTTTAAAGTAATGCATTGGTGCACATTTCTGATTAAAATAAAATCATATATGGTGAAAGTATCACGACAGCTGTGTAACCAGAGTTAAAATATATTACTGCGGTCGAGTCCTTTCTTTATTTTCCACTGTTAATACCTATTTTCTGTTCTGACCAGGTAACATATGTGAAAATCATTTACTTGAATTCCTTATTTTCCCCAGTATCGAATAAAGCTAAGATGCTGTCAGCAGGAGTTGCAGAGCAAGTCCTGAAATTTCTGAAGTCAGAGATGCCACCCGTTCAGTTCAAACTACTTGGAACATTACGCATGTTAATTGATGCACAAGGTATTTAACAAATATTGAGTAAAATATTTGTTAAGTGAATTTTTTTTCCCCCAGGAGATCTTGATTGTTTACTTTTAAAAACCTACATGATGGGTCAGTGCTTTAAATGGCAAGCTCGTCTCTGCCAAGAAGATGTTGAAAAATATCCAGAGTGGAGATGAATCTTCTTATAAAAAAGGCATGTAAATTAGTAAGTGTGTCTGTCCTGTTGTCATACCTGCTAGCAACTAGTACCAGCGTTCTCAGGGAAATGAGAAACAGATTTTTGACTTAACTGGTTGAAGGTGTATAGAAGAACACTTGAAAACAAATGAAATAATTTTTTAAAAAATCAAAACAAAGTTAAGTAGATTCCATACTTACTCTACCAACACTTTGAAATAGGTTATCTGCAGTTAGCATTCTTATTCTTATTCTTGAAAGGAGGAGAGTCATACTTCATTGCTGCCTCCATGTGATCTCTCAGCCTGTTAATGTACGTCAAATATCAAAAGGTGCAACAGGGTTATTAGTAAGGGTGCTGTCATACTTCAGTCTAGCCACTAATTTTAGGACTTGAGTGGCATATTTGGCAATAGGTGGTGATTTTGACCACACAAATGACAAGTCTAGTTGTTTAAAAACCTTCCAAGTCCTTTAATTCATCCTGTTCTAGCTCTAGAAATATTAAAATATGGTTTTAAAAGAAGCTACATTAATGATCATAATGAATTTCAAAACACGGTTTTATAATATGACATCCTAATATGCAATTGTCTGTATAATTAGATCCAAAATCCATTTGTCTAATCATGTATGGTAAGGGATGTTCAGATGTAATATTCAGGTGAAATACAGTTATATACTGAGATTAATTGAATTTAATTCTTTATTTTAATTGCATCCTTGATTTGTATCCCCAATGTAAATGTGTCGACAGTTATAATGTAGATGCATGTGTGAATTTGCTGTTCCTAATTATAGCCTCTGACTAGAAATTAATTGTTTCTGCTCCCAAAACCATGCTCTTCTGAGGAAGGATCTTCTTTTCTGAAATGTTCTCCCTTATAGTCATTATGACTGTGTACACATTAGACCTTGCATGGTTCAATTCACCAACAGTGAATATCACTCTAGCCCCCACTGTCATAGTCCAGGCAACGTCACAAATGTAATGAGCTTCCTGTGAACATATGTCCACTCTACGAGAACCCTTGAGAAATATGGAACTGTATTTTCCAAGAAGTGGCAACCTCTGCCACACTGCCCCTTCCTTTTGCCACAAAAGTGTTTCATGTTTGTGACAGGAGATTCTGATCAGGGCTTCTTCAGAAATGTGGACGTCCCATGCTTCCGATCTGACACCTCCCTTGTAATGGCAGAACTATCAGGGTAAAACAAATCATACTCCTTTTTTTATATAGTCAGCTGCTGTATTCTGAAAGTTTAAGGTCCAGAATCACAGCCACTTTGACAGCTGCAGTCGTATAGTATGTGTGAGGTTAAGGTATCAGAAGGGTAGAGTCTCACATGATTGATGTGTTTTAATGTAGTCTGATGGATTGGACATGTTTATATCAGAGGTTGTCCAATCCCAGGCATTGAGACGGTGTCAAGTTAGGGGCTTGTTGGTAGGGGTGGTGTGGAGAAAGGAGGGGGACACGTTTTCTGGATTGTGAGGTAAGTTCGTTACTCAGGCGTTTAGTATTTACTTTAGTGGAACCCACTGATGTCTGATTTTTAATGGATACTTTTGGAGGGTTCCAAGAATCTTCAAACTTCTGGGCAATTCCTTCATGATCCGCTAAAATAGGGATTCCACTTGGTAACTCCCATCTGTTCTTCAGAAATGACTCTGCCATTAGAAAATCAAGGTCATAACTTCTATACTGAACCTAGCAGAACTTGTCTTGGTTTCATAAATATGGATAAAGAAACACAAAACAAGTTCCAGGATTTTTATAAAAATATTTAATGGAAGTATTCAAAATGATCCAATAGTATCAATAGGAAAACATCAAATATCCTATCAATATCACCAAACACCGGCTAATCGCTCGTGTTAAATAAAATAGCTGTCGCATTTGCCTACATATGTCCCTGTATAAAGTGCTCCATTATGTAGTGTTTTGACAGGTCGTGAGGTGCAATATAAATGTGCTTTTGCTTGATCATTTTGGAGCAAGAGGAGTATCTGTACCTAATGTTAGCGATGTACTTTATTAGAAATGTAGCAGACTTTCTTCCAAATTTGATGGAACAAATATCTGTCAATTTTTGGTTGCCACTAAAAACTCCAGATTATTGCATCTTTTTCTCTTTTTCACTTCTTCACTCCATCCACAGATATGCACTCAGTTCCTTTTTTTTCTGCCTCCTTCCATCCTTGTTACCCAGCTAATTTCATCACTTACAGGTACTTTCCGAATCTTCCCCCTCAATCCTTCTTTACTACCCAACACTACTACTCTACATTCTAACTCTGCTTCTTTCCGTGATCAGATTCCTCTTCAGCATGCTTTGAAGTACAATTGAGGCACCAGTCAAACTCCTTATGTACAGGAACTCATTCTAATGGCAGACTTGTCAGGTTGGTTTAGTTTAACTGAAGTTGGACTTTTTTTTAAACCAGTCCAAGCTGAGCTATAAACAAAATTCCCACGAAGCTGTGTGGCTGCACATGCTGAGTCACATGCTGACGCATTGACCTCCACATAGAGAGGTTGCTGCTATGCACGGATCTCAGGTCCACACAGAAAAAAATGTTGGGGGGATGTTGCCTGCTCATGTCACCACCTCAACCCGTCTGCTGCTGAAAATGTCTTTACTGTCAGACTTGACTATTTGTCTCTTGACCAGCCTCTGATCCTGAAATCTGAGACCTTTTAATCATCCACAACTTGGTTGCTTGTGTTCTACCCTATATCAAATCCATCACCCATCCTCGTAGTAAAATATGAACAATAGTAGGCCTCTAACTTATCTTCTCTTGGCTTGATATTCATTCTTGTCTGATGAAGTGCCTAGGAATATTTTTCTACATTAACCACACTTCATTAGAGCTGATTTTTTGTAGCTGGAGCAATGGTCAGATGGCTGATTCTACTTCCATTTAGTATGTCACTCTTCTGAACTGATACTAATTTTATATTGAATATGTTTGCTCATCCAATATAAACACCCTTTTCTAGTTCACCTGCACTGTTCCCACATTACCAATGTATGGGAAAGATAAAATTTTCTGTTATATAAATATTATACCTAACATATATAGCAATGTTATTTGAAAAGAGAAATGGAGTGGGCACTTGGATTAAGTTATGCAGCAGTACAAGTAGAGCAGTTTCACAAAATCCACCCACAAGAGTTCAAAATGCTAAATCTGGTTTATGATCTAATGTAACAATAGCTTAAAGACTGTTCCTGAGTACTTTGTGGGAGAGCTGTTTTCTGCAGTGCTCTTCCTTGTGTTCTAATTCTGTCTCGCCTGCTTTCCCACAGCTGAAGCAGCTGATAAGTTGGGAAAGAACATCAAACTGGTGGAACGTTTAGTAGAATGGTGTGATGCAAAGGATCATGCTGGCGTCATGGGTGAATCGAACAGGCTGCTATCGGCACTAATCAGACACAGCAAATCAAAGGTCTGTTTTGAGAAATGTTACTTTGTAAAGTCTCCACCTTATGAAGTAAAGTTGGGAATCTGCACATCTGATGCTAATGTGCATCTGTATTTAATAAAGTTTTTTTATTTATCTGAATTTTTGATTGTTAACTGAACTTGCAAAAGGAGTGTTTTAAAAAAGGATTGTGGAAAGGATTCCTGTTTTTCTTAAAAACAAATTGCTGCCACTTATTGTAAATGCAGTTTCGACTGTTTGCTCAACCAGTGGGGGATGTTCAGTTGCAGGTGAACTGCTACAGGGAATGTGTACAAAGTGAAATTTGGCCAGCAATGAGCAGTTGACTGGAGTGATGACCAGTTGTTGCTGACTGTAGCTTTCTATCTGTGCCCAATTATATGATTGGCTCCTAGTAATCTGTACAAGTTGTGGTTGTAAACAATATAGCCAGAAACCTTCGGATTCTGGAAGGAGAAATGGTGTCCTTTTTCTCCACAGAAAAGAAAAATGCCTTAAGCCTCCCTCCCTAATATCTGTAAACTATTGCTTTGTCAGAGACTGAGTTGTAACTAATTCCTTGTGCCTTCTGAAAGTATCTGGAGAAGAGCAATCAAGGAGCAGCAAGTCCTGGCAAGCCAAAAGGTTCATCTCCGAGAACCTGTGGGCACGGTCCATTTCACTGCCTTCTTAGTCATTCCCTCTGCCCGAAACAATATTTATTTTCATCTGTCTACATGCGTGTCAGGGATGGGTAGAGTTACGTATTGACATTTCTTAGATTCTAGCTACAGGAAAACACCTATTTGTAATAAGTACTGATTATTGTGAAGAACCGAAGCCTGATCTGTGTTTTCTGCCAACCTTGTTCTAAAAGACAGATAAATTGGGGAGTTTTGTATACTTGGGTAAAATGTTGAACTTTTATTATGTCTTCAGGAATAGCAGGGCTGGGTTTTCAGTATGCCACCCCAGTAAGGTGTGACATACAGTATTGAATAAATGGGTTGTTGTGTCTGTGGATTAGAATAAAAATGTATAACCAAAAAAGTTACAGAAAAGGCTAAATTTTACACATTTTTGGTTTAAAAACAGGATCCAACAAAACAAAAATTGGACAGTCACTAAAATATATTTTTAAAAATCAGCTGAGGTTTGCATCAACACAGCATTTTCTGTCTGTGGTGGCATGGAAACATTTTTCTACTGAGGATTTGTAAAAGTTATGGCACAAATGTTTTTAAAATTATTGTAACATTGTATGTTCTAAAATATTGCAGTGAGTGTCATGTTCTGTGGTTTAAAAAGCGTATTGTAGCAATCTTATTTCATCAAGAAGCAAATGCACAGTTTTTATTGCAGTGTACTCAGTGTTTACACTACATGCTGTTTTATTTTCTTGCAGCTTTACTTAAAAGAGCTAATTCTGAGAGATGTTGGCATGTTATTCATCCTTGCTTCTGTGGATATATAAATGGTAGCACCAAGAACCTGCTCCTGCTATTTATTTTTAAAAGTCAAATTAATGGAAACTTATTCAAGGTAGTAATTAGCAGTAAGGTGACAGTTCTAACGGAATATATTTTATTCCGCTCTTTAATTATAGCATTACTCTGTATTTCAGAAGTAAGCACATGGGGTTACCAACTCCTAATGTTTAGTTGTGTCCAATCAAATACGTAATTGCCCGTAATATAAGCTGGAGTATATAACAAAATAAGCCAATCTTCTAAAATGAATTTAACTTGTAGTCTTTGATTAACTATCTGGAATATTATGTGCAGTTCTGGTCTCCAAATTTGAGGAAAGACATTCTGGCTATTCAGGGAGTGCAGCGTAGGTTCACAAGGTCAATTCCTGGAATGGCGGGACTATCTTATGTTGAAAGATTGGAGCGACTGGGCTTGTATACCTTTGAGTTTAGAAGACTGAGAGGGGATCTGATTGAGACATATAAGATTATTAAAGGATTGGACACTCTGGAGGCAGGAAACATGTTTCCACTGATAGGTGAGTCCCGAACCAGAGGACACCGCTTAAAAATAAGGGGTAGGCTGGTTAAGACAGAGATGAGGAAAAACTTCTTCACCCAGAGAGTGGTGGGTGTGTGGAATGCTCTGCCCCAGAAGGCAGTGGAGGCCCAGTCTCTGGATTCATTTAAGAAAGAGTTGGATAGAGCTCTCAAGAATAGTGGAATCGAAGGTTCTGGGGATAAGGCAGGAACAGGATACTGATTGAGGATGATCAGCCATGATCATATTGAATGGTGGTGCAGGCTCGAAGGGCAGAATGGCCTACTCCTGCACCTATTGTCTAACTGTTCAATTTAATGTAGAAACTGCAATTAATTAGAACAGAATTGGATACAAGTTTAATGTTGGAATTCCCTGTGAAAGATGGTATAAACTTTACTAATGTAGCAACCTACTTGTATGAAATAGTTTGCTACATTACTGGTTGAAAAATGCTACATTTCAAAATATTTGTATATAAGATTGGGTGACATGGTGGTATAGCAGTTAGCACTGCTACCTTACAGTACCAGCGTCTCTGGTTCAATTCCAGCTTTGGGTGACTATCTATGTGGAGCTTGCATATCCTTCCCTTCCACTGGGTTGCTCCAGTTTCCTCCCACAGTCCAAAGATTTGGCCATGATAAATTGCTCCATAGTATCTGGGGTGTGCAGGGTAGGTGGATAAGCTATAATACATGCAGGGTTACAGGGAGAGGCTATAGGGGTTGGTCAGAGGGTCAGTGTGGACTCGATTGGCCAAATGGCCTCTAATTGCACAGTTGGGATTCCATGATTGCAGTTTTAATTTGTTTTTTCAATAAAATTATATGCAAATATTTTTGTCAAAATCAAATTCCCTAGCACCACACATTTAATCCTGATTCTCTGTTCTCAGCGGAGTATTATCATATTTCCAAGCATCCTCAGTACTTGTGAAACAGTCTTGTTTAGTAATGATCCTGAAGCAGCTAACTACATCTTTAGCTTATTCTTGTGCATACCTCTAAAATGTTTAAACATGTTGGCCCAAAACTTGGCAAAATAAAACTACTTGGAGTTAGTAAGGACTGCAGATGTCAGAAGTCAGAGTTGATAAAATGTGAAGCTGGAATGGCACAGCAGGTCAGGCAGCATCAGAAGAGCAGGAAAGTTGACATTTTGGATTGGGATCCTTCGTCAGGACTGGCCCATTTTATCAACTTAAAGCCACTATTTATGCACAAATGTCACAACAACTTTAAGAGGGAAGATACAGGTTCAAAGTAGAAATCAAAAAGTTGCTGTAGAACTTGGCCCTTAACAATCAGCTTAACAAGGCTGCTTACACCCTTGTCCTTTCAAATGCATTAAGTGATAGATAAGGACTACATTTATGAAAATTCTTGTGTGTCATTTTAATTGTGTTGCATATTAAGTCCTCTGACACTGAAAATTAACCTTTATAAGTGTGGGGTGTTATATCTTCAAGTTTTAATTGTTGGAGAGTTAAAACAATGTTTAACACTGCCCTGTTTTGTTTTCTCCATCCAATCTTTCTTTCTCATTATTTTTCTTTCTGTATCTGATTTGACTGAGTCTATCTATCATAACTTGCATTTCCTTCTCAGTTCCTACCATGTTAATTTTACATATCTCCAATATGATTTTTTAAGACGTTACATGATTACATGCTCTGTGGGAAAAGTGCAATGTTTCTTTTTAACTCTCCCTCCCAGCAATTATTGTAACATTTGTAGTGCAAAATGCTGCCCACTTAAAATACGAAGGACAAGTGTGACTACCGGCAGACACCTTTTTTATGGCAGGGCACAAGGTTTTGGACTGTAAAGATCTGAATAAAATTACAGAAGTCTTCCACATTTCTACATAACTATATTTATTGCGTATTTATAAGAATATCAGAACAGAAATAGGCCATTCAGCCTTTCAAGCTTTTAGTACAATCATGACTGATTGAAAGCTGCTTTGTCTTTTACCCACAGTATTAATCATTAATGTTTATGGGGATAATCAAAACTTCATTACTACTTCAAATATACTCAGGCTGAACTTCTGCTGCCCTGTGGGGTAGCAAATTTCAAAGATCCACAACTGAGTTTAGAAAAAAATTTCTCATCTCAGTCCTAAGTGGTATCCACTTTATATTTAAACTGTGCTGTGTTTTTTTTAATTCATTCACAGGATGAGGGCTGGCTATCAGCATTTATTGCCCATCTTTAATTACCCAGAGGGCAGTTAAGAGTCAACCACTTTGCTATGGGTCTGGAGTCACATGTAGGTCAGACCAGCTAAGGATGTCAGTTTTCTTCCCTAAAGGACGTTAGTGAACCAAATGGTCTTTTCCGACAATTGACAATGGATGCATGGTCATCATTAGACTCTTAATTCCAGGTGTTTATTGAATTTAAATTCCACCATCTGCCTTGGCAGAACTCTAACCTGGGTCTCTGGATTAACAATACCATTAGATCATCACCTCCCTTGGTTGGCACATCTCCTTTCCATGGTGACTTCTAGACTCACCACGGAAACCTCCTGCCTACTCCTTTTAAGTGTTTTATAGGTTACAATGAGATCATCTTACATGCTTTTGAGAATACAGGCCTACTTTGCCCAATTTCTCCTCGTTAGGACAGTCCCACCATCCCAGGAACAAGTCTGGTGAACTTTCATTGTAATCGTTCTCTGGCAATCGTATCTTTCCTAAGATAAGGACCAAAACTGTAAATAGTACTTCAGGTGCAGTCTAGCCATGCTCATGTACAATTTCAGCAAGATTTTACTAGTCCTACCTATACACACATTCTCTTACAATAAAGGCTAACATTCCATTAATAGCTTCCTGCACCTGCAGTTTATTCTTAAGTGATTTTTTCAACAAGGGCACCAAGTCTTTTTGCACATCTACACTTTCTAAGCTCTTACCTTATAAGAAATGTTCTGTACATCTGTTCTTTCTACCAAAGTGGATACCCTAACGTTCCCATATTATATTCCATCTGCCACGTTCTTGCCCATTCAGTAAGCCTGTCCAAATCCTGAAAATATTGCACATCTTCACAATATTTATTTCTGCTTACTTTATATCATTTGCAAATTTAGAAGTATTACATTTGGTCCCTACACCCAATCATATTATGTGCAACTGGGGCCTAGGTACTGCTGCTTGCTGTACTCTTGTCAAATGCACAAATGATCCATTTATTCCTACTTTTTACTGTTAGTTAATGCTTTATCTATGCCAATGTATTTCTTCCTATGCCATGTGGTTATAACCAACCTCCCTTGTCAGAAGCCTTATGAAAACCCATATACAGGGGAACCTCGATTATCCGAACGAGATGAGCAGGCATTATTTTGCTTGGATAATCAATTATTCGGTTGATCAATTAAATGCCTTTCTTCTGGGGCTCGG
>NC_057741.1:37668829-37706713 GCF_004010195.1 Chiloscyllium plagiosum
TCTGGGGTAAGTCTCCAAATAGCACACATACACACAGCCACAGCCCCCCCACAACCTTTTACTGCAACTTTTTGACAGGTTCCACCTCTGCCCTGTACAGGACAATGTTGGTCAGATTATCTGGGGAAGGCGGTGAGGGATGAGGTGGTTTAGGGTACACTCCTCTGTAGAACTCCAGGGAAAGTGTAGGGAGAGAGAGGGCGGGAGGTCAGTCATCTGGAGACTGTGCCTGTTTAATCACTAAACAAAAGACGTGATCAATTTTGGAAACACATCTTTAATGTAATGTTTCTATTGGGACCTCGATCTCTTTCGGGTAATCCGATTTTCGGATAATTGGTATTCTGATAATCAGGGTTCCTTTATTCATAAATCACCCTGATCAACTTTGTTACGAACATCCTCAAAAGATAATAAAATGCTGGATGATGGAGATTTGAAACAAAAAACAGTGCTGGAGAAACTTAACAGGTCTGCCAGCATCTGTGAAGAGAGAAACAGAACAGAATATTGTCAAAAAATGCTGAGTTATCAAATGTGTTTTTCCTTTTGCAAATCCATGCTATGTACAATCAGATCATTTTTATCCATGTGTGTACTTAACCAAATGCTTTGATAGATCCTAGCATTTTTCTTACTCCTGATGTAAAATAGATGTGTAGTTCCCTGTCCTTTTTCTTTTTCTACTGCTTCTTTCTTAAATAGTGGGGTGATGTTTTGCAAGCTTCCAATGTGCAGGCATCACACCAGAATCTGTAGAACTTTTGATCACCATTGTACATACTGTCTCAGTAGCCACCACCTCTAACACCCTGGGATGTATGCTTTCTGATCCTGGGACCTAGTAGTGTTCTGTCCCTTCTTTATTAATAATTTTCTTGAAATCTTCATTTTTCTCTAGTTACTTGGAAATCTCATTCTGGGAAATCTCATATCTTCCTCAGTAAAAACAGACATAAAGTAATCTTATTGTAGAAAGTTAAATCACACAGTACACCCCAGTCCAACACCGGCATCTCCAAATCATGTCTATTAATGTAAATTGTGATTTTCCTAATCTGTAATAAAAATAGGTTCAGGTGTGATATAATTTTTAAGAAGAATCAGTGCTTAAAAGTACAAATGGTGCTACTTTGACAGTTTTGTTTTCATTAAAGTGAATTTAATTTTGCTGAAAAAGACACTTTGAAGCTTTCCATCTTGTATTCATCAGAACAATTGCACGAATGCCAAAATCCAAACCATAAGAACAACTTACGCTGCAGGAGAAATGGCATTGCTGAAAACATCAATGGAACATCGATGTGATTCTTCTTGGGGAATCTGACAGGCATTTGTTTTGTGGTTTGCAAGTGCAATTGGTTGAGTACTGTCTGTACTCTGCTAATTATGAGCATCCACAGGAGCATGTTATTGTTCATCTACTATTAGATATGATTCTGAATTGGCCAGTATTTGCTGAACAGCCCTGAGTGTACTAATTCTACCAGTGACCAATTTAAGGATTTAAATTTAATTTATTCCATCTCATTACATGGCTCATTGATGCTTCCTACATGGTGTGTCATTCAATATGCAAGGACGCATTACTTGTAAAACAAAAGGCTATATTTATGTTTTACACCTTTATTGAATTACTTGTTGGCCTTTTCTGACTGCAAACTCCATTACCTCTGCCTGACTTCATGTTAGCGTACAAATGCATAAAGAGTATTTCAAATTCCGTGTTACAAGGACATTAAAAGATTCCCTTTCTCTTTGTTCCACCTCATTCTGTAATCTTGAAAATTGAGTGAATTAAGAGAATTTCTGAATGTTATCTTGAAGGTTTTTATGCTCTTTGGCAGTAATTTAAGTCAGTAAATTCATAAATGTGGATCAATTATTTGACATCACTAGTAATATTCCTTTGATTTATGAATATTCAAACTCATTGTTTAAAAATACTAACCGCTATTTTCCTGTGATTTGTAAGGATGTTGTCAAAGCCATCGTTCAAAGTGGTGGTGTTAAACATTTGGTCACTATGGCAACAAGTGAGCATGTTATAATGCAGAATGAAGCTCTTGTTGCTTTGGGATTGATTGCTGCTCTGGAACTTGGTGAGTAGTGACTAAGTTGTAGGACTTACTTTAAGCAATTTGTTGCAACTTTGTTAGTTTTGTGGGAATAGAAAACATCAAGTCTGTTAAACATCACACAACAAATGACTATGCCTACGACTAGTAGCCGGTTTTGCAACTCATTGCTTTGACTACAGTGCCTGAGTTTTGTTGAACTACAGTTTCTAAAAAGTGGTGAGTATTTTGGACTTGGTGGGCTATTTTAATCAACTTAATTGTTCAAGTTTACAATTCTTATGGCAAAGAGTTGTACTGCTCAGAAATTAAACTTTTCCCTTCAGGTTTTTAGTTGAAATTAGGGGTAATTTTATTCTCAAATACATTTTTCTACAAATACTGAGAATTTTACTAAAAAAAATGTAAACCAAATCCTCCCCCTCACCTGACCAGAATTGTACAGTGTACCATTCATCTTTTATGAAGCAAGCATAAAGCAATAGTCGATGAATATAATGCACGAAGGATAGTGGCAACTGAAAGCAAATGCCAGTCATTCAAACTTGCTCTGCCTCCAACATGTACAGATTAGCTGTTTGAAGTAGTCACCGTTCCAAAGAACAAAGAAAATTACAGCACAGGAACAGGTCCTTCGGCCCTCCAAGTCTGCACCAATCCAGATCCTCTATGTAAACCTGTCACGTATTTTCCAAGGATCTGTATCCCTCTGCTCCCTGCCCATTCATGGATCTGTCTAGATACATCTTAACTGACGCTATTTATGCCTGCCTCTACCACCTCCGCTGGCAACGTGTTCCAGGCACCCACTACCCTCTGCATAAAGAACTTTTCATGCAAATCTCCCTTAAACATTTCCTCTGTCTCCTCTTGAATTCGTGACCCCTAGTAATTGAGTCTCCAACTCTGAGGGAAAAAAAACTTCTTGCTATCCACCCTGTCTATACCCCTCACGATTTTGTAGACCTCAGTCAGGTGCCCCCTCAACCTTCATCTTTCTAATGAAAATAAACCTAATCTACTCAACCTCTCATCATAGGTTGCGCCCTCCCTACCATACAACATCCTGGTGAACCACCTCTGCATCCTCTCCAAAGCATCCACATCCTTTTGGTAATGTGGCAACCAGAACTGTACACAGTATTTCAAATGTGGTCAAACTGAAGTCTTATACAATTGCAACATGACCTGCCAACTCTTCTGCTCAATACCCCATCTAACAAAGGAAAGCATGCCGTATGCCTTCTTGACCACTCTATCATCCCACATTGCCACCTTCAGGGAACAATGGACCTGAATACCCAGATCTCTCTGTACGTCAATTTTCCTCAGAGTTTTTCCATTTACCGTATAATTTGTTCTTGAATTGGATCTTCCAAAACGCACCACCTTGCATTTGTCCAGATTGAACTCCATCTGCCATTTCTCCATCCAACTCTCTAATCTACCTATATTCTGCTGCATTCTCTGACAGTCCCCTTCTCTATCTGCTACTTCACCAATCTTCGTTTCATCTACAAACTTGCTAAGACCACCTATACCTTCCTCCAGATCATTTATGTATACCTCAAACAGTGGTCCCATCACGGGTCTCTGTGGAACCCCATTGGTTACAGTTATCCATTTTGAGAAACTCCCTTCCACTACTACTGTTTCCTATTGCCCAGCTAGTTCTCTATCCATCTAGCTACTACACCCTGGACCCCATGCGACTTCACTTTCTCCGTTAGCCTACCATGGGGAACCTTATCAAACGCTTTACTAAAGTCCATGTATGTGATATCTACAGCCCTTCCCTCATCAATCAATTTTGTCATTTCCTCAAAGAGTTCTATTGAATTGGTAAGATATGACCACCTCTGCACAAAACCAAATGGGAATAGATCCTACCTCTCAGTATCTTCTCCAGCAGCTTCCCTACCACTGATGTTAGGCTCACCAGTCTAGAATTACTTGGATTATCCCTGCTACCCTTAAACAAGGGAACAACATTAGCAATTCTCTACTCCTCCAGGACCCCACCCATATTCAAAGATGCTGGAAAGATATTTTTAAGGCTCCAGCTATTTCCTATCTTGCTTCCCTCAGTAACCTGGGATAGATAACCCAGGACCTGGGGACTTGTCTGCCTTAATGTTATTTAGAATACCCAATTCTTCCTCCCTCCTTATGCCAGCTTGACCTAGAATAATCAAATATCTATGCCTAACCTCAACGTTCATCACATCCCTTTCCTCAGTGAATACCGATGCAAAGTAGTCATTAAGAATCTCACCCATTTTTCTCTGACTCCACTCATAACTTTCCTCCTTTGTCTTTGAGTGGGCCAGTCCTTTGTCTATTACGCTCTTGCTCCTTGTATACAAATGAAAGGCTTTGGGATTTTCCTTAACTCTGTTTCCTAAAGATATTTCATTACCCCTTTTAGCCATCTAAATTACTCATTTCAGATTGGTCCTACTTTCCCAATATTCTTCCAAAGCTTTGTCTGTTTCCGGTCACCTAGACCTGTTTGTATGTTTCCTTTTTCCTTTTAGCTAGTCTCCATTTCACCTGTCATCCATGGTTCCCTAATCTTGCCATTTCTATCCCTCATTTTCACAGGAACATGTCTGTCCTGCACCCTAATCAATACCAGTAATGCAACTTCTCCATCCCTTTTACCTCCCTCTAACCTGCCTAAAGCATCAATATCCTGGGATATTTAGATGCCAATAATGCCCTCCCCTCAACCAAGTCTCAGTAATAGCAATACCATCATACTCCCAGGTACTAATTAAAGCGCTAAGTTCATCTGCCTTAACTACTACACTTCTCACATTGAAACAAATGCACCTCAGACCACCTGCCCCTTTGTGTTCATCATCTACTTCCTACCTCCTCTTCCCCTTAGTCACCCTGACTTCACGATCTAGTTCCTTACAGGCTTTAGTTACTACCTCTTTACTGTCCACTAACCACCTCATTTGGTTCCCATTCCCCTGCCACATTAGTTTAAGTACTCTCCAACAGTGTTAGCAAAAGTACTCCAAGGACATTTGTTCCAGTCCGGCCCAGGTGTAGACCGTACAATTTGTAATAGTCCCACCTCCTCCAGAACCTGTCCCAATGTCCCAAAAATTTTAACCCCTCCCTGCTGTACCATCACTCAAGCCACGCATTCATCCTGCCTATTCTTTCATTTCTACTCTGGACAAATAGGACCTCTTCATGTAGCTCACGTAGGAGACAACAGTTCTCCCAGAATGCAGTGAAGTAAGTTTTCAAGACTCCCTTGCCAAGGAAATTTTGATCCAAGAAGTGCAACAGCTGTGCAATCAGAGAGCACACCAGGAAACGACAGATTCCAGTGCAGGTTTAGAGTTTCTCAAATTATTTATCTAGACTGCTCTTTTTGTTTTCAATTATTACCTTGCATTGTAGCTATCACTCAACAACAAGGTTTCTCAATTGCTTAGGAAGAACAAAGTAAACATTTGAATTTTGCAGTCTTTGTGTTTTAGTGTATTCTTATTCAAGAGGAAGGTTAGATTAGATTACATTAGATTGTAATTAAATGTCTTTGCGTCAGCTTTTGTGTGATTGATCAACTTAATTTGTTATTGTGGCAACTAACCCACTTGAGTATAAAACATTCTGGAGTAATCAATACGTACTGTTGTGATCCTGCCTAATAATGTGGGACAAGTCTGATGCCAGAGTGAGACCTGGCTTGATAAATTATGAATTTTAGTTCACCCTGATTCCACTTTTAAAGCTCCTTTAGTTGGCATGGCTATAATTGGTTTATTTTGAGCAAACCCCTGCATTCAAGCAATGTATTTCGTCAGTCAGATACTTTTCATGAGCCCCTTAAACTGCTAACACAGCTCACACTACAGTACTTAACATGGATGCATTAAACACCTCTTCCACAGCATTTGCTGAGAAATGTCCCTGAAGTTTTTCTTAATGATACTGAGCAACTCTATTTTTTGTCCTGACTGTTTTAGAGGCTAATAAACTACACTACAACTGACACAGACTTTGTTGGTCTCTGAATAACCTGCTTCACACTCGGGGGGCGGGGGGACCCGCACATTCACTGACCTTCTGGATAGTTATATCACCTTTTTGTTAAAATTATTCACTCCCGATAACATAGAACATTTCGTTGCTAAGCAACAAGCCATGTTTCTCTTTCCTACACTTGGTTCTAAATACTGAACAATTCTCTTGAGCATTGTTAAAAGCCTTATTTATATATATGTCAACAAATTTCGTGAAGAACATGCACAGCAATACATACTATCAATCTACAAGTAATTTTTACATTTCTATTGTTCAACATCTCTTCAGTTTTCAACCTTTCATTGGGGATCATTTTGCAAAGGTCATAAAAAACTTATACAGTATGTTTGAAAACTGGCATATTTGTGATAATATTTGACATTAAAGGTTAGGCACGGTATAAATTCTTTAATTGTCATTAAACTGATTACAAATTTATGCTAGTTACCATTTATACTACTATGCCACTCAAATATGTTTGACAGAAATGGTAACCACTGAATTTCCTTGGGTCAGATTGAGAAGCAATTTGGAGAGCTTTTCAGTGAGTTTATGCAGTTGTTTTGACAGACTGTAGTTTCTCCATATAAGCAAAAGAACAAGGGTGAAATGGGATTTTCTAAACCAAAATGCTTACTGATTAATTGAAGTGTTACATCTTTATAAATAATTAACACTTTTTAAATAAAGTGAACAGCTTCTGTCCTGTTAAAATGCTTTGCAGTGTTTCTCTGACAGCATCAGTGAGAACAATAACTTTCAACGTAGGAAATATGCTGGCACCTTAGGACAGTGCGTCAGTGCACCACATTGTACATTTCTCAGCAACAAACCCAAACAAGCAAACAAAACATGTCCAGAAACGCTAGCCACGCTCCCCTCCATTCAAAGACCTTCTGAAAATTACTGCCAGATTACCTAGACCCCTTGGCATCATGGTAGGCAACAAACCTACCAACACACTAAAACAGCAGATAACGAACTTGAAAGACCCTAGATAGACAACAAGCAAAACTAATGTCATTTACAAAATACCTTGCAAGGACTGTAACAAACACTATATTGGACAAACAGTCAGAAAATTAGCCACCAGGATAAATGAACATTGTGTATGACCCACCCTCACTAGTATCTTTACAAACAGATGAAGAAGGACAGCACTTCGATTGGGACAATGCATCCATTCAAGCCAAACAGAAACACGTGCAAGAATTCCTAGCAGCATAGTATTCCCACTGCAACTCTGTCAACAACACACTGACTTGGATCCCATTTATCACCCCTAGAGAAAAAGAACAGGAACTGACATCACCACAGGAAATTACATCACCAGCCCAAGGAAACCTAAGCAAATAAATAAAAAGTAGGCCATACCACCAGTGCTTCATCCAGAGACCCACTGATGTTACCTAGTATGTTAACAAAACATCTGAAAACGCACCTTCCAGCTCAGTGAGCAAATCCTACATCCAGCACTACATTGTTCTTTGATTTATGACATTGTAGTTGTACGGATTCTGAAACGAATTAGTCTAATGACTGATGCATTTACAAAGAAAATACCTAAACTATCATCAAACGCACCATTCCTTTAAGTATTCAGTAGCGGAATACTTAATTTTTGGATATTTAAAAAATATTAAATCAGATTGAACCCTTTTTCCACTGATTCAATTGAGCACACTCAACCAAATAACCCACTCATTGTAGACTTGAATAAAAGCAAAATACTACAGATTCTGGAAATAAATAGGATAATGTTGGTGAGAAAGATTATACATTATAGGTTTGAGTTCACTTCGGATAGCTGTGACCCAAGCTAATTCACAACACATTTTCAGTTTAGGACAATTAATGTGATCAAAAATGAAGTTTGAAATGATTTCTGTTTGTGTACATTAAAAATCATTGGGCATAGTATTTGCAAGGGAACATTTAGCTTGGCATTTAAGTACGGGTGAAGAGAAACCACTTCATGGAAATTGAGTCATATCTTTGTTCATTGGATATGATACACTTGAATTTATTTCTATATTCAGTTTTGATGAGCTTTTTGTTTGCACCCTTACTTAGGCACAGCTGAACAGGATCTGGAGAATGCTAAACTGGTGGAAATTCTGCACAAGCTGATTTCTGATGATTCCAGTGCACCTGAAATCAAGTACAACTCCATGATAATGATTTGCACCATAATGGGATCGGGTAAGAAATAATCCCTGTTAAATAACTCTGTACCATCTGCACTATTTGAAATTGTAGACCAAGTATCAGCAATATAGAAACAGACTATTTTAACCCTCCTCTCCATCTCACCCCATTGTCATAATTTTATTCCTTATTCCATGGTGCTGTTACCTAGCTTCCCCTTAAATCCATCTATACTAATCCTTGGTAGCAAGTTCCACATTCTCCTCTCTCTGGGTAAAATGTTTTGAATTCCTTACTTAATTTTAATGATCATTACCTGTGGTCTCTGGCCTGCAAATGAAAACATCTTTGTCCAGTTTATCAAACCTTTCTTATTGTTGGAGGCCTCTTCCCTTCTGTTACCAGACTTTTGAATGGACTTCTCATTAATTCTGATCGCTCCCCCTCTCTATGCACCTTCTCTATAGCTATAACACTGTATTCTGCACTCCAAACCTCCAACTCGGTGCCATCCTCCGAGCCTGTCCATCACTGCCCCTCTGACCTTCTCCCTCGCCTTCATCCACCTATTGCTTTCCCAGCCACCCCAAGGCTTATGCCCGAAACATGGATTCTCCTGCTCCCTGGATGCTGCCTGATCTGCTGTGCTTTTCCAGCACCACACTCTTGACTCTGATCTCCAGCATCTGTAGTCCTCACTTCCTCCTCCCTGTATTCTGCACTCTGTTCTGCTACCCGATGCACTTTGTACTGTATGATCGGCCTTATAGCACACACAACAACACTTTTTCACTATCTTGGTACACGTAACAATGACACATCAACCAATCTATTAATCCACAATATGAAAACAAAATACTGCAAATGCTGGATATATGCAGCAGTTTGGGCAGCATCTGAGCAGAGTGAAAGAAAGTTATCGACAAGACTCTTCAAAACTGAAACCTTGGGATTAATGCTGTTGAAAATGGACGAGAAGCAAAGGTCATGGAAAAGGAGATTGAGACCAAAGTGTATGGAATCCAAGAGAAAGGGAGTGGAAATGGTGGATAACAGTCGAGGCATAGATCCAGGTTAGGTGCTAATTGGCTGAAACCAAAGTCAAGGTCGAAAAACTAAGGTAGGAATATTATAATAGGAAACAAAGTTCATGATCTGCTGATATTAAATTCAGTGTTGAGCCTACAAGGTTGTAAAATGAATTGGTGTTCCTCCACCCTGTGTTAGGCTTCACTGGAACACTGCAGCTGGCTTAGAATAGAAATCTGAGCATCCGAACAGGATGGTATATTTTGAACCAGCAAGCAATCAGAGCATCAACACCTTGTTTATGGACTGAGCCGAGATGTTCCTCAAAGCGATAACCCACTCTGCATTTGGTCTCCCCAGTGTAGGGGAGACGTGCATGGCAGATGCAGTAGACTAGATTGAAAGAAGTACAAGTGTATACTGCTTCATCTGGAAGAGGGAGAAGGTATAAGACTAAGTATTACACATTCTGTGAATTTGTAGGAAGGTGCCATGATGGAGATGGGGGGATACTGCTGCAATAAGGTATTGAGGCTAATGGAGAAGTAGACCATGATATCAGGGAGGGAACAGTGTTTGCAAAATATTGAGGACCCAGTGTCTCATAGTGGTGTAATGCTTGACATGGCCGATGATCATGGAAGATAAATCCCTTCTTTGTCTTCTCTCTAACCATTATCATTCCCTTTGCCTTTTGTTCTATGCTATCTCAGAATTGTAGAATCCATACTATGTGGAAATAGGCCATTTGGCCCATTGAGTCTGCACCAACTGTCCAAACCTTTTGATTTCCATTCTCTTTTACTTTTCCCTCACCTAGCCTTCAGTTCTACATGGCCCTCCCTCCACTGACTTTATAGTATAAAACCCATGACATTTCCACTTCAGGTCCAAAGAAGAGACACTGGACTCAAAACATAGCTGCTTCTCGATTTGAGCCATCTCTGCCTTCACACTTCTGCGGGGAGAAAAGTCCCAGTCTATTCAGTCTTCCTGCTTTTGAATAAACAATGCAGTGCAGCATAGTCGAAAACATCTATGACACCCAGTGAGAACAAACAAGGCTGTTATCTTTATTTTACTTGTAATTTACTTATCATACATTTCAAATTCTGTTTAATGTTTTAACATTGTTTCCCTTCTGTTCTGTTTTATAAGTAAGATTTTGTGCCCAGGTATCTGTGCCTCAAATGGCGCTATAAGTCTTGTAAACGTTTCATTGTACTCATGTGAGTACGTGTGACAATAAACCAAATTCAATTCAAATTCTGAATGGCCAAATGCTGACATTAAAGTGCTAAGTATTTCTAATAATTTTCTTTATTCCTGCGTCTGGAGGTTTGTTTAGACTTGCAGTTCCCATCAGTGTCGTGGTAATAATCAGTTGAAAATTGCTTCAGCAAAATGGGGGTCATGAAAATACTGAATGTCAGTGATACTGATGGAAGCTACCTTGGAGAAATGACTGTGACAAAGCTGAATTACAATGTTCAGTTATAATTAGTGTTGCCTTGAAGATCTTGAAAGACCGTTATTAATTTTCTCGTTGCATTCTAGCTACTCCTCCTAACCTAATTTCTCCCATAATCATGTTGCTTGGTGACCGCTGACTCTTGTCAGTTGTAGCTCTTTTAGGGGTGAGGGGCAAGGAACTGGGAACTATCGAATGGTGTAAAAAGGATCAATAGTTCCATTTTGTTCAATCTGTTGAACGTGAATGATGATGGATATTGGCTCCTGAGTTTGTGACTGAAACAGCGTGGTCGATGATGACTCATCTTAGCAATTTTGACTATTTGAACAAATAATTATTGCTGATATTACTAATTGGTGTGCTACACCCATTTAAGCAAGTATTTACCCCATCACCATTCTGAAACAAATCCTTCAGTTCTATTTATTACTGCATTTACTAAATAGCCAAGACTGTTTTAGAATAGGAAACAAAATAAGGCAAGTACTTAGCCCAGTGTTAATTTTGTCCCCTCATTAGACTACTTTTAGTGAGCCTGGTGAAATCTTAACTGTATGCCATCTTAGTTAATTATTTCCTATGTGTTTCTCAAACTTCACAATCATGTGACATGCACCATTAGTGCAAGTATTTTTCAAGACAAGTCATTCTGCTTTGTTCAATGATGTTTGTAATATTCACCAGCTGTATTATAGCTTCTCTTTTCCCTTTGTTCTCACTACATGCTATTTCTGCTGTTTTTTAATTGTCAGTGTGTGCTAAAATGACATGGATCCAGACTGTCATCATTCCAGTCTTATAAATACAAAATTCAATAATAGTGATGAATGTGCAAAGCTGATGTGACGTTTATATGATTAGCGATGTTTTATTTGTTAACTTTGTGATTTGTGAAGTTGCTACTAGTGAATGTATCATTACAACTGGAAGTTTAATATTAATCTGACTTATGTCACTCATTTTTCACTGTCATTTTGCATATTTATACTTGTTATAAGCAAGATTTTTTATTTTTCAGAACTACTTAGAAAAGAAGCACAAAATATGCCATTCAAGGAGGTCGTGTCAAAGCTTCGCCGCCATGAGAATAAGCTTGTAGCCCAGCAGGCATTAGTGACGGAGCAAAGACTGATTATTGAAAGCTGAGATTTGTTCCCCATTACCTGTTCTTTAGTGTCTTGTCACTGGATCACCTTTGTCTGCTGTGAAATGCTCATGCGGTACCCTTGCTTCTCACCTATCGTGCATGAATTAGATTGGTCCTGTCTTGACAAACAAAAAGCTGGGACCAGGTACTTCCAGCTGTAAGCTGTGGTTTTAAACAAAAAAACTTAGCCATTTGTCATCCCATGTCCACGTAATGTCCCTTTAAATGCCTGAAGCAATATGGTAGAGCTTGCATGGTGTAGTAAAATAACAATGTGGCAATGTTTATAGAAAAAATAATGCACACCTCCCATACAGCTGCCCCATTTGCATTTTGTACAGAACTGTAAAGCTATCAGCTGGAGAGGATGCAGAAATTAAACCTGGGTTTTCCTTTTAGATTCAGATATTGAAGCTTGCTCCATTCTTAACGCTTCCAAAAGCCCCACAAAACAACAATGGAAAAAGAAACTAGCGTGCATCATCAGTCCTTCCAGGTGTCCAGATGTTGGCTGTTAATTATGTAAAATTGTGGTACCTAGAATTAATAAATTAAATCTAGAGTTCTGAGCGGTGTTCTGTTGTGTTTTAAAAGCAGGATTTATTGAGTGGTGTGAATTCCACTTACTCCTAGTGAACTGTATTGCCTTGCCATGAATTTTGTTCATATTTCCCCTGCACAAACAGGGCCTTTACAATTACTCTCATTTAGTAATTTGCAGTAACATCATATCTTTTGTCTTAAATTTGGCTCAAAGAAGCTGAAAATAGGAGTAGGCCATTCACCCAGTCCAGTCCGCTATACCATTTGATATGATTGTGACTGATTATCCATCTCAGCAACCTGTTCTTGCTTTCTCCCCATGCCCTATGATCCCTTTAGTCCTAAGAACTGTCTGACTCCCTTTTTGTGGTAGAGAATTCCACAGGCTCACTGCTGTCTAACTTCTCCTCCTCATTGTGCTTCATGAATGATGTCACCATGCTTCTTATCCACCTGGGTTTGTCAGTTTCCTCCCCAAACAGCTGTGTCTCACTTTACTCCAATCCACCCTCTACTGGCATGTGCTCCTTCAAATATTGCACCTGCCCCTCCTATAACACTTCCGCAGGCTTCTTTAAGGGACTGTGGAATATGAATGTACACTCAACTCACTGCCAAAATTCCAGGGCAGGGCAAAATATAATGCTTCAAAGGCACTTTGAAGCTCTTCTGAAAAACTGCAGTGTTATCCTTACTTTGAGAGAGGAATTTGCCACCAATCATTCAAATTAGTAACCACCTGTCCATCAAGTTATAAGAACATAAGAGCTCAGAGCAGGAGTAGGTCATCTCTCCCTTCGAGTCTGCTCTGCCATTCAATAAGATCACGGCCGATCTTTTCGTGGCCTCAGCTTCACTTACCCGCCCTCTCACCATGACCCTTAATTTTTTGAACAGTAAAGGAATTATCTATCTTAGCTTTACAATCATTTGCTGAAAAGTCATAGAGCTGTACAGCATGGAAACAGATCTTTTGGTCCAACCTGTTCATGCTGACCAGATATCCCAACCCAATCTAGTCCCACCTGCCAGCACCTGGCTCATATCCCTCCAAACCCTTCCTATTCATATACCCATCCAAATGCCTCAAATGTTGCAATTGTACCAGCCTCCACCACTTCCTCTGGCAGCTCATTCCATACACATACCATCCTCTCTTGTGGAAAAAGTTGCCCCTTAGGTCTCTTTTATATCTTTCCCCTCTCACTCTAAACCTATGCCCTCTAGTTCTGGACTCCCCGACCCCAGGGAAAAGACTTTGTCTATTTACCCTATCCGTGCCCCTCAATTTTATAAACCTCTATAAGGTCACCCCTCAGCTTCCGACGCTCCAGGGAAAACAGCCCCAGCCCGTTCAGCCTCCCCCTATATCTCAAATCCTCCAATCTTGGCAACATCCTTATAAATCTTTCCTGAACCCTTTCAAGTTTCACAACTTCCCTGGACAGGGAATTCCACAGATTCACAGCCCTCTGGGTGAAGAAGTTCCTTCTCACATCCGTCCTAAATCTGCTCCCTCTAATTTTGAGGCTATGCCCACTTGCCCTAGTTTCACTTGTCAGTAGAAACAACCTCTCTACTTCTATCTTATCTATTCCCTTCATAGTTTGTTTCAAGCAGATCCCATTCTTCTAAATTCCAGTGAGTATAATCCCAGTCTACTCAGTCTGTCCCCATAAGCCAATCCCCTCAACTCCAGAATCAACCGAGTGACTGTACCCCTTATAGTGTCAGTACATCCTTTCCCAAGTAAGGAGACCAAAACTGCAGGCAGTGCTCCAGGTGTGGCCTCACCAGCACCTTGTACAGCTGCAACATAATTTCTCAGTTTTTAAACTCACTCCCTTTAGCAATGAAGGACACAATTCCATTTGCCTTTTTAATTACCTGTTGCACCGACATACCAGCTTTCTGTGATTCATGCAGGAGGACACCCAGATCTCAGTACACAGCAGCATGCTTCAATTTCCTACCATTCAAGTAATAGTCCCTATTACTGTTACTCTTATGGAAATGATGACTTAACATGTATTAACATTGTACTTCATCTGCCAGAACTTCGCCCACACGCTTAAACTATCCATGTCCCTTTGTAAAGATTCAGTCCTCTGCACACTTTCCTGTACCACTCATCTTAGTGTCATCCACAAACTTTTGACACCACATGTGGTCCCCAGTTCCAAATTATTTATGTTAATTATGGTCCCAACACTGATCCCTGAGGCACACCACTAGTCACTGATTGTGCCGCCCACAGAGTGCTATTCTGGTTGGCAGTGGTTAGCACTGCTGCCTCACAACGCCAGAGACCTGGGTTCAATTCCCACCTCAGGCAACTGACTGTGGAGTTTGCACATTCTTCCCCTGTCTGCGTGGGTTTCCTCCGGGTGCTCCGGTTTCCTCCCACAGTCCAAAGATGTGCAGGTAAGGTGAATTGGCCATGCTAAATTGCCCGTAGTGTTAGGTGAAGTGGTATGGGTGGGTTGTGCTTCGGTGGGTCGGTGTGGACTTGTTGGGCCGAAGGGCCTGTTTCCACACTAAGTAATCTTAAAAAAAAAGCCCTCGTTTGTTGCACTCTTTGCTTCTTGTTGTTTAACCAATCCTCTACTCATGCCAATATGTTGCTCCTAACAGTGTATCTTTATCTTATGCAGCAGCCTCTTGTGTGCTGTTTCCACACTAAGTAATCTTAAAAAAAGCCATCGTTTGTTGCACTCTTTGCTTCTTGTTGTTTAACCAATCCTCTATTCATGCCAATATGTTTCTCCTAACAGTGTATCTTTATCTTATGCAGCAGCCTCTTGTGTGGCACCTTGTCGAAGGCCGAATCTGTTCGGCATGGAAAGTTGTTCTGAAGGGTCTGTTTCTGTGCTGTACATTTCTATGACTCTTATCTAGATACACCACATCTACTGGGTCTCTATTGCTCACCCTGCTCGTAATGTCTTCATAGAATTCCAAAAAATTAGTTAAGCATAACTGCCCTATGAACCCATGCTGCATCTGCCTAATGAAACAATTTCTATCTGAATGCCTTGCTATTTCTTTCTTTCTTGATAATAGATTCAAGGCCCAACATCTTAAGTGATGTGGCAGAGCAGTCACAGATAACCAAACCCTGCAGTCTGGGTCCTGTGAGATATCTTCTCCCATTTGTGCCAGAGAAGAGCAGCCTACTGAATCACGTAAATATTGTTGCAGAATCACTCAACTGTCATCCTAAAATCAATGGACCTGTAATGAAAGTTTGGTCACTAGAGGGCAGCCAAGGCCTGGTCAGCTGAGCGAAGGTGAGGACTGCAGATGCTGGAGATCAGAGTCGAGAGTGTGGTGCTAGAAAAGCTCAGCAGGTCAGGCAACATCTGAGGAGCAGGAGATGAAGGGCTTATGCCCGAAACATCCTCAGATGCTGCCTGGAGACAGCATCTGCAGTCCTCACTTTCTCCTAACATTTCAAATTGCTGAGTAAGCTTTCATCAGAAGTTAGCATCTTCTGCGTTTACTCCGTCAGATATCTGAATTGAAATTAGGATGAGTGGGACAAATTGTACAGAGGAAAGGCCTTTGTACATTAATTGCCCATCCTGAATGAAACACAATAGCAAATGTTTATTGATCTCCAGCCTGGTCATGCTTCTCATACACGGGCCTAAAATATATATTTCTATTTCAAGTTCGTATCCACCCTCATCAACATGTCACTGAGGTTCTATTCTGGTATTGTGGAGAATTTCTCTTTAACAGTTCAGACGTAAGTAGACGTATATTTGCCCATGAATAAATAATTCTGCTGGATATTTTTGTGAGCTGTAGACCAGCATAATGTGATGATTGTATAAATATTCAAGTGATGTTTTCTATTATGTTGTCTGCTGAAAAAGGTCAGAACAGAATTCTATAGTTTGTTCATTGTGGCTGTTTAGAAGTCTGCATTCAAGGACAGAAAGGACATTGAACAGCAAACAGGAAATACTGAAGTTAAATTTTAATTCCCTAGGATAACATTTTAGTACTAAGTTGCAAACGCAAGGTTTGTGTGTATCAGAAGGATTTCATTGAGCTGTGCAAAGGGACCATATAGTTTACTGCAGTGAATCTGCAAACAGCTTAAGGCCTCTGGGAACATTCCTGAACAGGTCATGCAGAATATTGGTGCTTTGATAAAATGTTATTTTTACATATTTACAGCACAAGAACAGACCATTCAGCCCAGCTGATCCTGGCTGGTGTTTGCAATCTTCTTTCTACCCCAACTTCATCTTTAAATTAATCAGACTAGGGAGGGTTTTGGGAGAAGGGAAATGTAGGCTTAAAATACCAGAGGATATGGCAACTTTACAGGAAAGCTGTTTGGGTAATGATAGCCAGAGTAGGACGGGAAGGAACAGAATAGATAAATGTAAAAAAAATGGCAATAAATAGGTGGGATGGTTAAAAAAATAACATTAATGACTACTTGAATGTAAACAGTATTGAGAATAAAATAACTATGAACACATACAGGTTAACTGGTATGATTGTATAGCCTTTACAGAGACCTAGCAAAAGGAGACAAGGACAATTGTGGAACATAGAAGATAATTCATGGCTCACAACAAAGATGTATCCTTGTGAGGAAGGGGATTAATCAACCACAGTTAACCAGGAAGTTTTCAATGTGGCAAATATTAGTGATAATCCAGAAAGTTGGGAAAGGTTTAAAAACCAAAAGATAATAAAAATAAAAGGGTGAGGATAAATTTGGTAAAGTTACAAGTAATATCAAGACTGGGGAAATGATAATGGGGAACTAGGAAATGCCAGAAGTTGAATAAATACTTTGCACCAGTCTTCATAGTGTAAGACACTAACAGAATTCCAACATTACTAAATAAACTAAAGGGGGGTAGGAAAGCAATAAACTATCACTTGAGAAAAATGTTAGGGGAAATGCTTGGAGATCAATAAGACCTCTGGCTGATGGTATATATCCTGGAATATTAAAGGAAGTAGCTACCAAAATAATGGATATACTGCTTGTAATCTTCCAGGAAACCCTCGATTCTGGAAAGTCCCAACGGATTGGAAAACTTCCATTGTAACACCTTCACTTCAAATGTGAAAGAGTTTTTTTTAAATAAACAGCCACTATAGGCTACAATCTTATTGGGGGGGAATGTTAGAGTGCGTTATAAAGAATGTAGTCACAGAGCAGTTAGAAATATATATGATCAGCTTCATGAAGGGAAAATCAAGATTGACAAATTTACTAGAATTCTTTTGAGAAAGTAATAATTTGAATAGATAAAAGTGGAAGCAATAAATATCATCTCGCCTAACCCCGCCCCTTCGCCGATCTCCGACTTCATGGAGTGCGTTATAAAGAATGTAGTCACAGAGCAGTTAGAAATATATATGATCAGCTTCATGAAGGGAAAATCAAGATTGACAAATTTACTAGAATTCTTTTGAGAAAGTAATAATTTGAATAGATAAAAGTGGAAGCAATAAATATCATCTCGCCTAACCCCGCCCCTTCGCCGATCTCCGACTTCATGTGTAACCCCGCCCCCACGCCTGTTTCCGTCACCACGTCTAACCCCGCCCCCACGCCTGTTTCCGTCACCACGTCTAACCCCGCCCCCACGCCTGTTTCCGTCACCACGTCTAACCCCGCCCCCACGCCTGTTTCCGTCACCACGTCTAACCCCGCCCCCACGCCTGTTTCCGTCACCACGTCTAACCCCGCCCCCACGCCTGTTTCCGTCACCACGTCTAACCCCGCCCCCACGCCTGTTTCCGTCACCACGTCTAACCCCGCCCCCACGCCTGTTTCCGTCACCACGTCTAACCCCGCCCCCACGCCTGTTTCCGTCACCACGTCTAACCCCGCCCCCACGCCTGTTTCCGTCACCACGTCTAACCCCGCCCCCACGCCTGTTTCCGTCACCACGTCTAACCCCGCCCCCACGCCTGTTTCCGTCACCACGTCTAACCCCGCCCCCACGCCTGTTTCCGTCACCACGTCTAACCCCGCCCCCACGCCTGTTTCCGTCACCACGTCTAACCCCGCCCCCACGCCTGTTTCCGTCACCACGTCTAACCCCGCCCCCACGCCTGTTTCCGTCACCACGTCTAACCCCGCCCCCACGCCTGTTTCCGTCACCACGTCTAACCCCGCCCCCACGCCTGTTTCCGTCACCACGTCTAACCCCGCCCCCACGCCTGTTTCCGTCACCACGTCTAACCCCGCCCCCACGCCTGTTTCCGTCACCACGTCTAACCCCGCCCCCACGCCTGTTTCCGTCACCACGTCTAACCCCGCCCCCACGCCTGTTTCCGTCACCACGTCTAACCCCGCCCCCACGCCTGTTTCCGTCACCACGTCTAACCCCGCCCCCACGCCTGTTTCCGTCACCACGTCTAACCCCGCCCCCACGCCTGTTTCCGTCACCACGTCTAACCCCGCCCCCACGCCTGTTTCCGTCACCACGTCTAACCCCGCCCCCACGCCTGTTTCCGTCACCACGTCTAACCCCGCCCCCACGCCTGTTTCCGTCACCACGTCTAACCCCGCCCCCACGCCTGTTTCCGTCACCACGTCTAACCCCGCCCCCACGCCTGTTTCCGTCACCACGTCTAACCCCGCCCCCACGCCTGTTTCCGTCACCACGTCTAACCCCGCCCCCACGCCTGTTTCCGTCACCACGTCTAACCCCGCCCCCACGCCTGTTTCCGTCACCACGTCTAACCCCGCCCCCACGCCTGTTTCCGTCACCACGTCTAACCCCGCCCCCACGCCTGTTTCCGTCACCACGTCTAACCCCGCCCCCACGCCTGTTTCCGTCACCACGTCTAACCCCGCCCCCACGCCTGTTTCCGTCACCACGTCTAACCCCGCCCCCACGCCTGTTTCCGTCACCACGTCTAACCCCGCCCCCACGCCTGTTTCCGTCACCACGTCTAACCCCGCCCCCACGCCTGTTTCCGTCACCACGTCTAACCCCGCCCCCACGCCTGTTTCCGTCACCACGTCTAACCCCGCCCCCACGCCTGTTTCCGTCACCACGTCTAACCCCGCCCCCACGCCTGTTTCCGTCACCACGTCTAACCCCGCCCCCACGCCTGTTTCCGTCACCACGTCTAACCCCGCCCCCACGCCTGTTTCCGTCACCACGTCTAACCCCGCCCCCACGCCTGTTTCCGTCACCACGTCTAACCCCGCCCCCACGCCTGTTTCCGTCACCACGTCTAACCCCGCCCCCACGCCTGTTTCCGTCACCACGTCTAACCCCGCCCCCACGCCTGTTTCCGTCACCACGTCTAACCCCGCCCCCACGCCTGTTTCCGTCACCACGTCTAACCCCGCCCCCACGCCTGTTTCCGTCACCACGTCTAACCCCGCCCCCACGCCTGTTTCCGTCACCACGTCTAACCCCGCCCCCACGCCTGTTTCCGTCACCACGTCTAACCCCGCCCCCACGCCTGTTTCCGTCACCACGTCTAACCCCGCCCCCACGCCTGTTTCCGTCACCACGTCTAACCCCGCCCCCACGCCTGTTTCCGTCACCACGTCTAACCCCGCCCCCACGCCTGTTTCCGTCACCACGTCTAACCCCGCCCCCACGCCTGTTTCCGTCACCACGTCTAACCCCGCCCCCACGCCTGTTTCCGTCACCACGTCTAACCCCGCCCCCACGCCTGTTTCCGTCACCACGTCTAACCCCGCCCCCACGCCTGTTTCCGTCACCACGTCTAACCCCGCCCCCACGCCTGTTTCCGTCACCACGTCTAACCCCGCCCCCACGCCTGTTTCCGTCACCACGTCTAACCCCGCCCCCACGCCTGTTTCCGTCACCACGTCTAACCCCGCCCCCACGCCTGTTTCCGTCACCACGTCTAACCCCGCCCCCACGCCTGTTTCCGTCACCACGTCTAACCCCGCCCCCACGCCTGTTTCCGTCACCACGTCTAACCCCGCCCCCACGCCTGTTTCCGTCACCACGTCTAACCCCGCCCCCACGCCTGTTTCCGTCACCACGTCTAACCCCGCCCCCACGCCTGTTTCCGTCACCACGTCTAACCCCGCCCCCACGCCTGTTTCCGTCACCACGTCTAACCCCGCCCCCACGCCTGTTTCCGTCACCACGTCTAACCCCGCCCCCACGCCTGTTTCCGTCACCACGTCTAACCCCGCCCCCACGCCTGTTTCCGTCACCACGTCTAACCCCGCCCCCACGCCTGTTTCCGTCACCACGTCTAACCCCGCCCCCACGCCTGTTTCCGTCACCACGTCTAACCCCGCCCCCACGCCTGTTTCCGTCACCACGTCTAACCCCGCCCCCACGCCTGTTTCCGTCACCACGTCTAACCCCGCCCCCACGCCTGTTTCCGTCACCACGTCTAACCCCGCCCCCACGCCTGTTTCCGTCACCACGTCTAACCCCGCCCCCACGCCTGTTTCCGTCACCACGTCTAACCCCGCCCCCACGCCTGTTTCCGTCACCACGTCTAACCCCGCCCCCACGCCTGTTTCCGTCACCACGTCTAACCCCGCCCCCACGCCTGTTTCCGTCACCACGTCTAACCCCGCCCCCACGCCTGTTTCCGTCACCACGTCTAACCCCGCCCCCACGCCTGTTTCCGTCACCACGTCTAACCCCGCCCCCACGCCTGTTTCCGTCACCACGTCTAACCCCGCCCCCACGCCTGTTTCCGTCACCACGTCTAACCCCGCCCCCACGCCTGTTTCCGTCACCACGTCTAACCCCGCCCCCACGCCTGTTTCCGTCACCACGTCTAACCCCGCCCCCACGCCTGTTTCCGTCACCACGTCTAACTGATGGGGGATGGAGGTGTACAGGGACTGGATGTCCATGGTGAAGATAAGGTGTTGGGGACCGGGGAAGCGAAAATCATGGAGGAGGTGGAGGGCGTGGGTGGTGTCCCGAATGTAGGTGGGGTGTTCTTGGACTAAGGGGGACAGGACCGTGGTTAAGTGATATAGACAGGTTAGGTGAATATAGACAGGTTAAGTGGGCGAATCAGTGGCACAGTGGTTAGCACTGCTGCCTCACAGCGCCAGAGACCTGGGTTCAATTCCCGCCTCAGGAAACTGTCTGTGTGGAGTTTGCACATTCTCCCCGTATCTGCGTGGGTTTCCTCCGCATGCTCCGGTTTCTTCCCACAGTCCAAAAATGTGCAGGTTAGGTAAATTGGCCGTGCTAAATTGCCCATAATGTTAGGTGAAGGGGTAACTGTAGGGGAATGGGTCTGGGTGGGTTGCTCTTCGGAGGGTCGGTGTGGACTTGTTGGGCCGAAGGGCCTGTTTCCACACTAAGTAATCTAATCTAAATCTAAGTGAATATACACAGGTTAAGTGAAAATCTCGATGGATGGTCTGTACTGTGGAAAAATGTGAGGTCATGCACTTTGGCATGAAGAATATTGTTCAAATGGAGTAAGACTACAGAAAGCTACAGTGATTCATGAGTCCTCATGCATGAATTACAAACAGCTAGCAAGTAAGGGAAGGCAAATGGACTTTATTTCAAAGGAATTGGAGTAAAAATTGGGGAAGTCTTTCTAAACCACTAAACAAGACAATGATCAGACCATAGCAGTAAAACGGAGAAAGTTTTGGGCCACTTATCTAAGGAAAGACTTACTGGCATTGGAAGTCAGTCACAAGAAGGTTTACTGATCTAATAGCAGGAATGGAGGACTGTCTTACAAGGAGTGATTGAGTAGATTAGTCTTGTATTCATTGAAGTTCAGAGAAATCAGCAGTGACCTATTGAAATGTACAAGATTCTGAGGAGACTTGATAGTGTAGATGAAAGGTCGTTTCCCCTTACGGGAGAATCTAGCACCAGAGAGCATCATCCCAGGGGTTGGGGGCGGACAGGGTTGGGGTAGGGGCAGGCAGTGTTGGGGGCAGATAGGGTTTGGTGGCGGGCAGGGTATGTGGCAGGGTTGGGAGTGTGCAGTGGTTGGGGGCAGGCAGGGATTGGGGGCTGGGGTTGGAGGGCAGGCTGGGGGCAGGCGAGGTTGGGGGAGCGAGGTGAGAGCGGACAGGGTGAAGGTGGGCAGGGGTTGGGGGCAGGTGGCGGGGGGGAACGGGGGCTCATTCGCGATGTGCTGCTGCCTCGTCTCCTGAACGGGAAGCAGACTTCACAGAAAATTCTGAGCCCCAGAGGAAATCAATTAACTGAATAATCAATTATTTGAAAAAATAGGATAATTGTTCGGATAATTGAGGTTCCTCTGTACAGAGGGCTGTGCATAGATCACTGAAAGTTGCCACCCAGGTTGACAGGGTTGTTAAGAAGGCGTATGGTATGTTAGCTTTTATTGGTAGAGAGATTGAGTTTAGGAGCCATGAGGTCTTGTTGCAGCTGTACACAATTCTGGTGCGGCTGCATTTGGAGTATTGCAAACAGTTCTGGTCGTCGCAATATAGGAAGGATGTGGAAGCATTGGAAAGGGTGCAGAAGAGATTTACCAAGATGTTGCCTGGTATGGAGAGAAGGTCTTATGAGGAAAGGCTGAGGGACTTGAAACTGTTTTTGTTAGAGAGAAGATTAAGAGATGCCTTAATAGAGGCATACAAGATGATCAGAGGATTAGATAGGGTGGACAGTGGCAGTCTTTTTCCTCAGATGATGATGGCTAGCACGAGGGGACATAGATATAGGACAAATATCGGAGGTAGGTTCTTTACTCAGAGTGACAGGGGCGTGGAATACCTTGCCTGCAACACTAGTGGATTTGCCAACATTTAAGGGCATTTAAATGGTCATTGGAAAAACATGGATGATAATGGAATAGTGTAGGTTAGATGGGTTTTAGATTGGTTTCACAGATCGGTGCAACATTGAGGGCCGAAGGGCCTGCAGTGCACTATGTTGTTCAATATAGTCAAGGCTGAGGTAAACTTTTCATCAGTAAGGGAATCAAGGGTTATGGGAAGAAGTCAGGGAAGTGGAGATGAGGATTATCAGATTAGCCACAATTACATTGAGTGGTGGAGCACACTCAATGGGCCAAATGTTCCTACATCTGTGATCTGACGGTCACCAGATGAACATATCCTTATTTTTACTTATCCCTCGTGTTTATCTACTTTTTCCTTCAACCTATCTGTGCTATTCATCTCCACTATTCCTTGCGTTCCTCATTTTCACTACTTTGAATACAAAAGTTTTTCTGATTTGCCGGTTGGATTTATTAGTGACGGTCTTCTATTCATATTATTCTGGTCCTGCCCAGAAGTGGAATGACCTTGTCTACTCGTACCTTATCAAACATTTGCCTTTTAATAATCTCAATAATCAGGTCACCCATTGTCTTCTTCATGGAGAATAGAGAGACAGTCTATTTAATCTTTCCTCATTGGTATAACTTCTGAATTCTTGGAACATTCTATAAACGACACTAAAGTTGGTGGAGTAGTGGACAGTGTGGAAGAATGTTACAGATTGCAGGGGGACTTGGATAAACTGCAGAATTGGGCTGAGAGGTGGCAAATGGAGTTCAATGCAGCTAAATGTGAGGTGATGCACTTTGGGAAGAATAACAGGAAGGCAGAGTACTGGGTCAATGGAAAGATTCTTGGTAGTGTGGATGTGCAGAGGGATCTTAGAGTCCATGTACATAGATCCCTGAAAGTTGCCACCTAGATGGATAGTGCTGTTAAGAAGGCATACAGTGTGTTAGGTTTCATTCGTAAAGGGATTGAGTTCCGGAGCCGCAATATCATGCTGCAACTAAACAAAACACCGGTGCGGCAACACTTGGAATATTGTGTACAGTTCTGGTCCCCATATTTCGGGAAGGATGTGGAAGCATTGGAAAAGGTGCAGAGGAGATTTACCAGAATGTTGCCTGGTCTGGAGGGAAGATCTTATGAGGAAAGGCTGAGACACTTGGGTCTGTTATCATTGGAAAGAAGGCTGCAAAGTCAGTGTAAAATTTTTTTTAAAAATGGGGTCAATCTGAAACATTGCTCTTGCCTGGTCTGGAGGGAAGATCTTATGAGGAAAGGCTGAGACACTTGGGTCTGTTATCATTGGAAAGAAGGCGGCTAAGAGGGGATTTGATAGAGACATACAAGATGATCAGAGGATTAGATAGGGGTAGACAGTGAAAGACTTTTTCCGAGGAAGATGACATCAGCGTATACGAGGGGGCATAACTACAAATTGAGGGGTGATAGATTTAAGACAGATGTCAGAGGCAGGTTCTTTACGCAGACAGTGGTAAGGGTGTGGAATGTAGTCAACTCAGCAACACTTGGGAGATTTAAACAATCCTTAGATAAGCACATGGATGATTTGGGGATAGCGTAGAGGGACGAGCTGAGAATAGTTCACAGGTCGGCGCAATAGGGAGGGCCAAAGGGCCTGTTCTGCGTTGGATTGTTCTATGTTCTAAGACCTTCTCATGAATTACTAGTTTGAAGTGGCTGCAAAGTCAGTGTAAAATTTTTTTTAAAAATGGGGTCAATCTGAAACATTGCTCAATTTTCAACTTTCCTTGTGGGAAAGTGAATGCACACCCTGTGCTTTTGTGTTCTTTGGCAGAGGTCTTCATTACAGCAGTGACAGTAATTGGTGATCAGTGGAAAATATGTTTGAGTTTTATCAAAGACAAGTGCTGTGATACTCCAGAGTGGGGAAGGCTCGCAGTCTGCTGTTGTACAGTGTTAATGTTGCACTCACGTTACGAGTTTGCTAATATGGTAGGCACATTCCAAATAAAATTACTTTAATGGGTTTCTACATCAAAGGGACCAAACCAATAAAAGATCCTCAGAAGATTATGTTAGGAGAAAGAGATGTAACAAAACATACACCACAAACCCCAACCAATTACACTATTCTCAAATATAACTTCTGACTTTGTGAATTAGAAACAGACCATGCAGCTTACTGTGCCTGCTGTCTTTGTGAAAGCACCCTCCATTATGATCCATTCACTTTTCACCTTCCCCATAGGCCTGCGAATTTTGTCTAATTCCATTTGCAAGTTACCATTTAATCTGCTTCCTCCATCCTCTAAGGCAAAGTGCATTGCAAATTGTAACAACTTACTACATTAAAAATAAAATCTTCTATTTTCCCCTCTGCTTTTTCACTAGTTATTTGGAATCTTTGTAACTTTGTCATGAGAATAAGATGTACAAATGATTTTAGAAACTAATGACAGAATTTAAGATCAGCAAAAAAAAAGCACATTTCCATTACAAAACAGGGTCAAATTCATGTGATAAGGGAGATTCATTGGAGCTGGACACATATACACACGTACATACATGCACATATATGTTCATTAGAACAAATGCACACACAATGGAACATGCACAAAGAAAAGTTAGCAGAAGGGTAGAGAATAATGTAAGCTGGAAATATTCAACTTAGAACAGAAGCAGGCCATTCAGCCCAACTACTCTATTCCAGTATTAATGTTCCACACAAACTCTTCCCATATCTCACCATGCCTTTCTATTCACATGTTCATTTGCTTATCAAACTTTCCTTTATACTATGTCTATGGTGTTCATCTGACTGTTCCATATGGCAGTGAGTTCCACATTCTCACCACTCTCTGGTTAAAGAAGATTATAAGACATTGGAGCAGAAGTTAAGCCATTCAGCCCATCAAGTCTGCTCCGCCATTCAATCATGGCTGATAAGTTTCTCAACCCCATTTGTCTGCTTTCTCCCCGTAACCCTTGATCCCCTTGACAATCAAGAACCTATCTATTTCCGTCTTAAATATACTCAATGCCCTGGCCTCCAGTGGATTCCCCACTCTCTAGCTGAAGTTTCATTTTATCTCCATTCTAAAAGGTCTTCCCTTTACTCTAAGGCTGTGCCCTTGGGTCCTAATCTCTCCTACCAATGGAAACATTTTCCCAACATCTACTCTGTCCAGGCCATTCAGTATTCTGCATATTTCAATGACACCCCGCACCCCCCCTTATCCTTCTAACTTCCATAGAGTACAGACCCAGAGTCCTCAAATGTTCCTCATATGTTAAGCTTTTCTTTCCTGGAACCATTCTCATGAACCTCCTCTGAACAGAATCCAAGGCCAGTACATCCTTCCTGAGATAACTTGAATTCCTGACTGGATTAGTTTGCGGCTCTGATCTAATCTCGGCTAATGTTGCTGCGTGTCTACTCAATCAAACTCTATTAGCTTCTCCCCTCAGCCTTTCAGAAAGGACTAGCAAGGAATCCTTAGGAAATTAATGAAATAATTTTCATCACTGTTTTAAAAATGTGTAAATAAATCAACAAACTAGTGTTTTATAGGGTTTGTGTTCCAGGACAGTCGTTTTCAGTGTTGAGGTTACACTCTGCAAGACAAAAATGGCCACTTGGTGGTGCAGCTGAGCAAACTTCTGTTCACTTCGAGGGTAAAAAGCTGAATGAACTCCATCCAAATGTTGTTTTAAAAAAAATGTTAAAGAGTCATAGAGATGTACAGCATGAAAACAGACCCTTCAGTCCAACTCGTCCATGCCAACCAGATATTTTAAATTAATCTAGTCCCATTTGACAGCACTTGGCCCATATCCCTCTAAACCCTTCCTATTCATATACCCAGCTATACCCCTTTTAAATGTTGTAATTGTACCATCCTGCACCACTTCCTCTGGCAGCTCATTCCATACACACACCACCCTCCATGTGAAAACCTCTTCGGTCCCTTTTCAATCTCTCCCCTCTCACCCTAAACCTATGCCTTCTAGTTCTGGATTCCCCAACCCCAGGGAGAAGACGACCTTGTATATTCACCCTCATGATTTTATAAATCGCTACAAGGTGCCCACTCAGCCTCCGATGCTCCAGGGAAAACAGCCCCAGCCTATTCAGCCTCTTCCTTCATCTCAAACCCTCCACCCTGGCAACATTCGTGTTAATCATTTTTGATGATGTTTTTCACCTTACACTCAAGACAAATGCAAGAATTCTGATGATCATGTGATCACAACAATTAGAAATTAGAATAAATTGTTGCAATTGTTTGGCATTCTTGCATTTGTCCTGCTGAGTGCAAGGTGAAAAGCCTTGACAATATTGATCATTTTTTGATAATGTTCAGGTTCTGTCCTACCAAATTCTAGTTAGTTTGTGCTGCAGACAGTCCTGGGTTATGTTGGGTCCTGTTCTGAGTCCATTCACAAACTGAGTTGTACATAGGTCAGAACACAATGCAGGACAATGTAAAGCAACTGTTTGTAAGTACAGGGATTGTTTACATGTTGGGACTTTAAAATGAGACCCCTGCAGGGATCAGGGGTCATACGTACAAGCATCTTAGAGTCAGATATTCATAATCAGGGAACAATTCCATGCCTGAAACATTTCAATACAACTTTAGAAAATTTAGTTAAAACTGAGTTATATTCAGGATGCATGAAGATGATTAAAATCATGAGGAATCTTTTTGTTAAGAGTAAATGTGAAGGCACAGTTTCTACTTGTTGAAAGCGAGGGCAGCAGATGCTGGAGATTAGAGTCGAGAGTGTAGTGCTGGAAAAGCACAGCAGGCCAGGCAGGGCTTCTTGATGCAGGGCTTTTGCCTGAAACGTCGATTCTCCTGCTCCTCAGATAGTTTCCACTTGTGGTAGGTTCAGCAACCAGAGGTCACAGATGTAAGATAAACAAAAGAACTATTTTTGTTGGCAGAGAGCCATGAACTGCACTGTCTCAGGAGGCAGTGATTTAACATTCAACAGGAACTTTGTAAAAAAGAATTTAATCGGGGGAATACCATGGCATAATGTCACAGGATTGGTAATCCCAAAAACATAGTCTAATGTTTTGAGGAAACAGGTTTCAGCACCACCATGAGAGAAGGTAAAATTTGAATTCAATCTTTTAAAAAAGCCACAGTCAATCACAAATGTGTAAACATTCTCAATTGTTGCCCTTTGAGCAAGAAGATCTGCTGCCCTTATCCAGCCTGTTCTAGATGTGACTCCAAGTCCACATTAATGTGGCTGACAACCAACTGCTGTCCTGGCCAGTGACACCCACATCCATGAACAAACATTAAAATTAAAGTTGCAGGGTCAAAATCGACAGATCTCTGGGGAAAAATCAGCTCAAGTGCATCATACCAAAACCTCTTTCACAGAGTCAGCACAGATACAATACTCCTCCTCCTGAATGGTATGACTTAGTACAGGGCAACTGGTCTTTTTAAGTCTCCAATCACAACATAGTATTCTTCGTAAACAACAACCTTGCGTATTTTTTTCTTTCTAATCCATTTTGCACATGAAATAATTTGTCTCATAACAGGGTAGACGTCCATGGGGATCAGTCAATACTGGTATATAGGCCATAGGAAAGAAGAGCAGGAGAAGGTGATTCAGCCTCTCAACCTGCTCGAATAGTCAAACATATCACCATTAATCTTCTGTGCCAAAGCCATTTTCATGTACGATGCTACATCCTTTGCTATCTTTAATATCCAGACATCTATCAATTTCTGCTTTGACCATATTCAGTGACTGATCATTCACAGGTCTCTGGGATAGGGAGATTCACCACTCTCCAAAGGAACAGATGCATTTAAAAACTGAAGAGAGTGAATGTCTGGAATTCTTGAGCCCAAGTGGTTGATGGAGGCTCAAACACCTGAAAAGATTTCAAAGAAAAGGTTGATGGATTTCCAGAAATAAAGTATTGGGGAGGTGCAGACTTTGAGGGGCTGGCATGAAACAGGATTAGATTGGATTCCCTACAGTGTGGAACCAGGCCCTTCGGCCCAGCCAGTCCACATCGACCCTCCGAAGAGTAACTCACCCAGATCCATTTCCCTCTGACCAATGCACCTAACACAATGGACAATTTAGCATGGCCAATTCACCTGACCCGCACATCTTTGGACTGTGGGAGGAAATTGGAGCACCTGGACGAAACCCATGCAGACACAAAGAGAATGTGCAAACTCCACACAGACAGTCGCCCGAGGCTGGAATCGAACCTGAGACCCTGGTGCTGAGTTGATACCTGGGGTAAATCAGCCATGATATTTTGGAATGGCGAGCAGGCTTGAGGGGCTGAATGGCCTCTTCCCACTGCTATTTCTTATCAGAGATCCCACAACACCAGGTTATCTTTCTCTGTTTTTTAATGTTTCCAATTAGTGTGGTTAATATCAAAACAGCAAAAGCCCACAAACTCACCAACACACTAAAACAGCAGCTAATGAACTTGAAAGATCCTATACAGACAAAGAGCAAAACTAACGTCATTTACAAAATACCGTGCAAGGACCGGAACAAACACTACATTGGACAAACAGGCAGAAAACTAGCCACCAGGATATATGAACACCAACTACCCACATAAAGACATGACCATCTCTCACTAGTATCCTCACATATGGATGAGGAAGGACACCACTTTGACTGGGACAACATATCCATCTAACACAATGGACAATTTAGCATGGCCAATTCACCTGACCCGCACATCTTTGGACTGTGGGAGGAAATCGGAGCACCCGGAGGAAATACATGCAGACACAAAGAGAATGTGCAAACTCCACACAGACAGTCGCCCGAGGCTGGAATCGAACCTGAGACCCTGGTGCTGTGAGTAGATACCTGGGGTAAATCATCGAGCTAGACCCTATCCACCACCCCCTGAAAAAGGAACAGGAAGTGGCATCACCACAGGAAATGACATCACCAACCCAAACAAACCCAAACTTATAAATAGGAAGCAGGAATTTTTAGCACTGCTTCGTATGAGGTGCACTGAAGATGTTACCTAGTAATGTAACAAAACATCTGGAAATGAACCTTTCAGCTCAGCGAGCAAACCTACATGCAAAAGCAAAATTTATCTTACCTTCATTTAAGGGTTCAGCTGACTGCTTCTCCTAATCCAGTGGCAGGATGCGGTCTGGAGTGGTGGTCTTTTCCCAGAATGGTGGTATTGGCCCTGTGGAGAGGTCTCCTGGGGTTGACGTTTCATCGGCAGTCTGGCTTAAGCTTCGTCGCACACTTCTGGCCCAGTGTTCCGACGGCCCGGTCTGCGTCCGAGACCAGGAAGCATTAAATGGACCGTGATGAACTTCTGTCTTAAATTTACTTTTCATTGTTATGGACTTTACTTAAGATTTCTGTCATTAATACAGGCACCACAATAAGGTGAGATATAATACTTTCCATTGTATTTTTCCTGTAAAACTACACATGACAATAAATTCTAATTATCGTGCAACAGGTTTATTTGAAATCACAAGCATTTGGAGGGCTGCCCCTTCATCAGGTGAAGCTTACGATTTCAAATAAAGCTGTTGGATTATATAGCCTGGTGTCATGTGACTTCTGACTTTGTCCACCCAGTCCAACACCAGCACCTCTACGTCATGGCCTGTTTCGGATGTTCTTCATCTCCGTCCTAAGCGGCCTACCTCTTATTCTGTGACTGACAGAGTGTGATCTCACTTAAAGGCTCAATCTTTGTGCATCAACCCAAATTAAAACTCACCAACTGATCCGTTCAGATCCCTGTTAAACTGTTTTTAAAACTGTTATTTTTCATGGGCACTGTAATCATAGTGAAGCTGAAAGATTGAAATACTGGACTGTGTGGTTACTGTTTATACACCTCTAATGTTCCGACCCTCCTGCTTAATTTAAAACAGCATAACAGAAAAGATTTATCCCATGCAGTAATCTGTGAAACATTTGAGAAGCCAAGAACTATTTAAAGTAAAAATTAACAACTTTATTTCTTAAAGTATAAGAAAATAATTAACTAACAATTATTTACAATTCCTTCCTCTAACCTATCTTGTACCTTCCCCTTCTACAATACTAGTCTGATAAAACTCCCAATTAAGATTTACAAATCAAAACTTATCTCAAACCAGGCAGTTTTCGGTTCTTCTCCATATTCCTGTCATCTTTTCTTCTTCTTGGAGATTCGGCTTCATAGGTTAATGATCGATAAAGGTACCTTCAAGGGAGCTATTTTTCAGAAAGTCTTTACATGCTGGTGGCTTGGCAGTTCTCCTCTCAACTGTTCAATTTTCCCTGGTCCTATACCCTCCAAAGCATTGGATTATGTCAGTGTCTTTGGACATTGTTAATATACTCAATTCAAACTTGGGAATTTGGTATTTTTGGAGTATAATTTAAAATGATTGGCCAAATTCGAATTTGATTTTTGTCTCCTAACAACTCAGCCAGTGCTATTTGTTCTGAACCAAATGTTACATTATAAAGTCTCCAGCACTCTGTGTACTTGCCAAGTCCTTCACTCTCTTAAAGGTACAGTACACTTCTACACCTTCATAACACTTAGTATTGCTACCTAATTAACTCTTTCCTGTTGCTCTTTCTTGAACTGTTGAGATTGTTTTACAATTCCTGTCAGAGTTTGGGTGTAAATCCTTCACAATTCCAATGATCTGCATTATTAAAATATAGTTCTCTATTTAAAAGGCATCTGGATGGGTTTATAAATAGGAAGGGTTTAGAGGGTTATGGGCCAAGTACTGGCAAATGGGACTGAGTTAATTTAGGATATCAGGTCAGCATGGACAAGTTGGACCAAAGGGTCTGTACATTTCTATGACTCAATAACCTGAAGATTTCTGTCCCAAACCTTCCTGGCTTGGGCAGTTCACCAACTGATGACTGCAATCTTTTTGCAATGATTGATTTCTTCTGAATTGAAACTGTCAGGAGGGAAGCTGAAACCTGTTTCTGAACCTTTGATTGAAATTTTGCATTCTCTGCTCTGAAGTCCAAACAAAACTAATGGCTTAATGTGTGTATATTGTTGGTCATGAAGCCAAGGTATACATGTTTTATTCCATTAGCACACCAGGGCTCCTCCTGCGGTCTTGATTGTGGTCACATTGCTTCTTGGAACTTGTTGCATTTAGATCACTATTCCAGAATAACTTTACAATCCTTTTTTTAACAAAACAAAAGACACCCTAATTAGCACTAACCTGCATCCATATGCCCATCTGTTTCAAGCAATCAAAATTCTAACATTTATAATACACTTTGCACCCCTTTCGTCCTACTAAAGAGACAAATGGAGTTCCATTTTGGAGATGTCGGTGCTGGACTGGAGTGGACATAGTTAAAAATCACACAACACCAAGTTATAGGAGGTCTAGTCCTCTTCATCAGGTGACTAAACATATTAGACTGTAACCTCGTGTTGTGAGATGTTTAACTAAAATCTAACAGTAACTCTAATGGGAAGTGAGAGCTGGAAATCAAAATCGACTGCTCCACCCATCTTTACAAATATGTAAGTGACTATTCTAAATCACTAAGATGGTTAATTTGTCTGAATTTGACCACTGTGTGAAATAAAAGAAACTCATGCCAGGTCTAGGAGACAGTAAGGGTGGAAGTCAGATGCTGGAAGTCAGAGTCAATGAATGTGAAGCTGGAAAAGCACAGCAGGTCAGACAGTAGCCGAGGGGCAGGAAAGGCATCAGTTTCTGAACGAAACCCTTAGTCATGCCAGATCTCATCAATAAACAAGAAAACAAAAAAAAATGAAAAAAATTTTCTTTATCAATAGCAAAACCGGATAGTTAATTACCAACGTACTACACCCTTTCTAAATTCAGACATGCAAAAATTCATGCACAACTCAGATAGACAGGGCATATTGTAGGTGGATAACATTGGCACAAGTAAACAGATGCTGAGAGTCAGAAGTCCAAACCAAAAGTAGGAAATGAAACGCCTTTTCTATATCTCTTTTGGGGATAAGTTTTGAGAAGGTCTGTAGCTTAGGTTGAGGTTCTGGATGTAGGTTTGTTCGCTGAGCTGGAAGTTTCATTTTCAGATGTTTTGTCACCATACTAAGTGACATCTTCAGTGAGCCTCTGGATGAAGCACTGCTGATGAATCCTGCTTTCTATTTACATGTTTGTGTTTCTTTGGGTTGGTGATGTCATTTCCAGTAGAGAAACAACACACATGGACCAAATACTGAACTACAGGATCAATCATCCTACACCCTCAAACGAAGCTGCATTAGAGCATTATTTCAATGAGCCACCACACACTGCAGCACAGAGGAACTATGAAGAGCAAAGGAAAATCACCAATACCGTGTATTCAAAAAGAATGGGTACCCAATGAACACAGTCTGCCAATTTTTCAGCAACAAAGTGAAACAAGCAGACAAAACATTTCCAGAAATCCTAGCCACTCTTCCCTACATCAGACATCTCAGAAATGACTGCCTGACTACTCAGACCTCTTGGCATCATGGTAGCCCACAAACCCCCCAACACACTAAAACAGCAGCTAATGAACTTGAAAGATCTATACAGACAAGCAAACCTAATGTCATTTACAAAATACTGTGCAAAACCTGTGACAAACACTACATTGGACAAACAGGCAGAAAACTAGCCACCAGGACACATGAACATTAACTTGCCACAAAACAACATGACCCTCTCTCACTAGTATCCTTACATACAAATACGGACGGACACTACTTTAACTGGGACAACACATCCATCCTAGGACAAGCCAAACAGAGATACGCACGAGAATTCCTAGAAACATGGCATTCCAACTGGAACTCTATCAACAAAAACATTGACTTAGACCCCATTTACCACCCCAGAGAAAAAGAACAGGAAATGACATCACCAACCCAAAAAAACCCAAACATAAATTGAAAGCAGGAATCATTAGCAGTGCTTCGTCCAGAGGCTTATTGAAGATGTTACCTAGTATGGTGATGAAACATCTGAAAATGAACTTTAAGAAATAAAGTTGTTAATTTTTAATTTAAAAAGTTCTTGGCCTCTTGAATTTTGACAGATTACTGCATAGGATAAATCTTTTCTGTGTTGCTGGGTTAAATTGAGCAGGAGGGTTTACCCTGTGTCAGAACATAAGTCAAGACAGGAGCATAATTTGTCTGGACCTGATTGTCTACAATAAATAGTATGGGGAGGAAGGTCGAAACTTTGTTTAAATGTGTTTTTTTTTCTCACACCCTTATGTAATGAATTTACGTTCCATTGTTTAAGAACATTTGCAGCCTCATGAATATGTTTGAATGGCTAACTGCTGCTTTAGAGTTCTAATCAAAAGTATAAATGAGACATGTGATCTATCCAGCAGGTTTCAGTTTGAGATCTGACTTGTCCAATTGTACCATCTCGCAAAATCAAGTTTCACCTCAATTAGGCTAATCCAAGGAGGTTTGATCATAGATTTCCAGACTGCTTCTCCATTCCAGCCCCCACACTCTAGAACAGAAATAAATTGCTGGAGGAATTCAATATGTCTGGCAGCATCTGTGAGAGAGAAAAAGTTAACCCTTTTATGTTCAATGTCCATTCTTCAGAATGGATGGCAGCGAGAAAAAGATGGTCTATAAGCTGACGGAAGGGTATGTGTGTGCACATTGGGGGGATGGTGGTGAAGAGAGTGGGTAGGCAGAGATATTGATCTTCCGGCACCTGCATACTATAGGCTCGCCCCACTTTGATTGGAATGATCAGTCTTCTTGCTGGATGACTTTTGCCTGTTGGTCAAGCAGCCTTTTTCCATTGGCAATATATTTATCAGCTGAAGAAAATGATGAAATGCAATAAAAAGTTCAACCTCTATGACTTTTGTCCCTCCCCAAATTTGCTAAGTGTACTGGCAACTTAAGGACAACTCCAGAAAGTCATTACCTGTGGAGAGATGTTTGGAAGCAACCACTAACCTTCACGTATAACTGCAGAGAATGGTGAAAATACTCGGCGTGGGGGAGGGAGAGCTTTCATTACTAACTTGAAAAGTCACTGATCTGGAAACATTTACACCTTCTCTCTACATTACGACTGCTCGGTCCCCTGAGAACATACAGCATTTTCTGTTTTCCTTTCAGTCTCCCAGTGTCCACAGTATTTTGCTCTTGTAGTAACAGTGTGTGTCATACTCTGATGAACTTTCTGCAAGCAATTCTCGAGTGTTAATCCATGTGTCTTAAGAATCGTGGCCAGTTGTGGGGAAATAAATTTACTCCAGCAGATTCATTTTTGTCTTAAGTTCAGCACTAAAGCCAAAAAAATGTTGTAGATTTTGCTCACTTCCAACAGGCTGAGACTAACATAGTCTCACGTTTAGAGCTACAATATCTTGAAGGGGTGGCATGGGAAATAAATGGTGGGTGCTCCAACAATGGGGGTGAAACATCTGGATTTTGAAAGTACACAACTGTCAATGTATAAAAGTGTTTATTTTATTTAAAAGTGGATTACCACTATCCACAAACCAATGCAGTATCATTCCAATAAAACAGCATTGCGATCTGCTGTGACCCTCATTATAGTTTACTTCACAAATAAGATCGGTCCACAGTATAACCTGGGTAAATACATAATACTCTTTAACATAGAGGGGCCACCCACTCATCGTTATCTCAGTGAGAGACACCCGCAGGTTATCATGCATGATGTGCAAACAGAGGGAAGGTAGCTGATTAAACATGCTCGTAACCATCAAATCCTACACTGGTACTGAAGCTGGATGCAAGCAGTATGAACAAAAATAGAGGAAATGGCAGGCTTAGGACTAATACTGAATATTTATCATTCGGAAAGTCCACTCTTATCAAACTCACCCCGATTCTGGCTCTTGCTTTCATTCACCTAGGGTTATCCTACAAGATAAAATGGAATCATGTGACAGCAAGTGGGTGAGGCACATGATCTAATTGTTGTATGTCAGTGAAACATTTTTATGAATGCCTTTGGACGGCCAATTCTTTTTGAGCATCACAATAGAGTTTTGCATGAACAAAGTAATCTTAAAACATGTCCATGAATAACATCGCTTTGTTACATTATCCTGTTCATCCACAAAACCTATTAACTGAAGACACTCTTTTCAAAATATAATGCTATAACTCCAATATTTCATTTATTTACATTAAGGGCAAACATTCCTTTCAAAAAGAAAGGAAGTGTCAAGAAGAAAAATATCACTAAACATTGTTAGACAAGGTACACGGTTGCTTTCTCTCACTTAATGAAAAGCGAACATATATATTTGGCAAAGAACTTCACAAAAACAACATCGAGTCACTGTCCCGAGTAACAGGCATGTGAAATTTAACTAAATCATTCTGTTAATGTCCTTCACTTGTGCTGTTACCCCCTCCTTCCATCTTGTATTTCAAGGTACTGTGAAGTTTTCACCTGGGAGGCAGGACAGAGTGTTAAAGCAGGCATGGAGAAGGTGCAGGAAAATGGGGAGTGCAGGCCACCTCTCTCAGTAACGAGACAACACTGACCCAACTATAATGGACCCAACTGTCTCCTTCTGCCCTGCAAACTCAATGGTCAATGTCACTTTTAAAATGTTAATAGGGGGCAGGTGGCCTGAGGTTGTCACTGTGCAGGGTGAGGGGAGGGAGGATTCCTTTCCCCCTGTGCTTCCAAATGCAGGGACAGTTCTCTCCGACATGCTGGTGTCTTCGGCTATCCTGTCAAGGCCATAGGTGGAGAACTTATTGGCAGAAAGGACACATTCAGCCAGGCCAAGTATTAAGATGCTCCGTTTCGAATTTCCTCTGATCATTTGGCAGCGACAGCAAGGATCCTTCGCAACGCAGTCACAGTTTCTGGAGGTGGGGGTGGTGTTGGGGAAGGATGGTGAGGGAGGGGGGGAGAAGAGTTGTTGGGAGTCAGGGTGGGGGGGGGGGGGGGGGTAGGAGGGAGGGAAACAACTGTTTCTCAAACCATCACATGCCTCTCTCCCCACCCTTTTCATGGACCAATGTATGGCCCAATGTGCAAGTAACATTCAGAGTGCTGCTGACGTTTTTCATCCATGTGCCAAGCTGTGTCCACTCTATAACAGGACATCCAGTCACCAGCTTGCCCTGACTGCTTCAATGTCACTGACCAGGTTCTGAGATAGGCAGATGCCAAAAATCTGGGAGAGAAATAAATAAAAACAAACATTGAATATTAAACAACAAGACACTATTTCGGATTATAAATATATACATAAAAAATTAAATCCTCTGAAAGGTCTAACATATGGGCGGCACGGTGGCTCAATGGGCAGCATGTGGATCAGTGGTTAGCACCATGGTCCCAGGTTCAATTCCAGCCTCGGGTGACTGTCCGTGTGGAGTTTGCACGTTCTGCCAGTGTCTGCTTGGGTTTCTTCTGGGTTCTCCGGTTTCCTCCCACAGTCTAAAGATGTGCAGGTCAAGTGAATTGGCCATGCTCAACTGCCCATAGGGACAGGTGCATTAGTCAGAATAGGTGGGTTGCTCTTTGGAGGGTCGGTGTGGACTTGTTGGGCTGAAGGGCCTGTTTCCACTCTGTAGGGAATCCAACAAAATACACACAACTGCATAGAGAAATGTCAAGTTTTTTTAAAAACACAACTGTCC
>NC_057741.1:37707213-37712192 GCF_004010195.1 Chiloscyllium plagiosum
GCGAGCGAGAGAGCGAGAGCGCGAGAGAGTGAGAAAGAGAGTGGGAGAGCGCGAGAGAGCGCGAGAGAGCGCGAGTGTCATAAGACAGTTCCTAGGACAGGATGTGGAAATTTCATCCTTTACTCAACTTATATAACCCCTAATTAGACCTTTACTGTAAAGGAGGAGAAAGTGAGGACTGCAGATGCTGGAGATCAGAGTCAAGAGTGTGTTGCTGGAAAAGCAGAGCAGGTCAGGCAGCATCTGAGGAGCAGGAGAGTCAATGAGAACCTTCCTGGTGAAGGGCTTAAGCCTGAAACGTTGATTCTCCTGCTCCTCGGATGCTGCCTAACCTGCTGTGCTTTTCCAGCAACACACTCTTGACTTTACTGTAAAGAAGCATGAACTCAAGAGAGAGCAACTTTTGTACCCCTCTACTTTTTTTGTCTGGTTTAATAATTAAGGGAAAATAAATAGATGCCTAAAGGACAATTAAAGCAATTCACTGTGTGAGTGGTCAGATGATCAGAGCTAAGCTAAGCTGTGAAGGCATGCGAGAGTGTGCAAAACAGATTAATGAGAATGGATGCAGGGATACACAACTTCAGTTACTGAGATAGATTGGAGAATCTGAGGCGGTTTTTCTCCTAGAAGTTTGAAAGGTGTTCAAAACCATGAGGGATCTAGACAGGACAGATGGGGGGTAGCTGTCAGCATTGATAAAAGGTTTGAGAACAAGCTCGGGGACAGGTTTTAGGTAGTTGGCAAAAGCAGCAACAGGACACAAGGAGAAACAGTCTAACGCAGCAAGTGGTCTGGCCTGCACTGCCAGAGAGCACATCGGAGGATGGATCGTTTGAGGCTTTCCAGGAGGAATTGGATTGTTGTCTGAGAAGGAACAGCCTTCGGAAGGAACATGGGGAAGTGATCATTCAGAAAGCTGGTGCAGCTCAGGAGGGCTGGAGAGGAGATGGCCTAGTGATATTATCACTGAACTGATAATCCAGAGACCCAGATAATGTTCTGGGGACCCAGATTCAAATCCTCCCATGGCAATTGGTGGAACCTGAATTCAATAAAAATCTTGAATTAAGAGTCTAACGGTGGTCGTGAATCCATTGCTGATTGTTGGTAAAACCCGATCTGGTCCACTGATGTCCAAAGGGAAGGAAACTGCCATCTTTACCTGGTCTGGCCGACATGTGAATCCAGACCCACAGCAATGTGGCTGACGTTGCCTCTGGACAATTAGCGATGGGCAATAAATGCTGGCCGAGCCAATGTCCAGCCTCATCCCATGATGATTTTTTTTTAATGGGTTGAATGGCCTCCTTCCACTCTGTGACCCTGCAAAGCTGAGAATGCCTGTGTTTGCATTGCCACTTTGCACAACAGCCTCTCTCAAGGCCTTTCAGTGAGCAAGCACACTGGGGAGGTGTTGCATAACCTTGTCCAGGAGGAGCTGGAGCTGGGATCAAACGGATCTTGTGTTGTGAGAGTGAGAAAATGCTGCTGTCTACAGTCCAAAGTTGGATCAGGCCCAGGCTTCAGAGCAGAAACAAAAACACTGCTTTCCAAGCACCACCCAGTCTCTGAGGAGTGGATGTTTTTCTCTCAATGCCCCAGTTAAAGTGACCTTCAAGAAGGTGCCAGCTGGAATGATGTAACACTGGCACATCATCATCCTTTCACAGAGAAACCACTCATTACAAACTGAACAACAAGGCAAACTTGTATTTTTCCAGTGTCTTTAACACATCAAAACATCCCCCTAGGTGTTTCTCAGGAACAATCAGTAAATAACAGTTAGCAAAAGGGCGCAGCAGTGGAGTGGGGATTTTCCTGGAGCTGGATAACTCAGAGTCCCAGGTTAATGCTCTGGGGACAAGGGCTTGAATCCCACCACAGCAGGTGGTGAAATGTGATTCTATAAAAAACATGGAATTAGAAATCCAGACTAATGGCAAACACATCAAAGAATTGTTATGGTTCAGATAAAAGGCCATTCCGCCCATCGTGTCTGCACCAGCTCCCTGAGTAAGGAATGTCATTCTCCAGCCTTTTCCCCAAAACCCTCGACAATGTTTCGATTTCAGTTTTATTCAATGCACTCCTGAATGCCTCAATTCAACTTCCTTCGACACAATTTCCAGGCAGTGTGTTCCAGACCCTAACCACTCGCTGTGTGAAAAAGACCTTTCCCAAATGCACAAGAGACAGCAATGGCCTCGGGGTATTATTAACAGGTGAGCAGTGGAGGAATGTGGAGATTGCTGAAGGTTATGGACCTGGAGGAGATTCCAGAGATAGGGAAGGAATGAATCCACAGAAGTACTCAAAACACAAAGTACAAGACAATATAATAATTCTCACCTGTAATAATGCAATTCCAATAAATATTCCTGCAACCACTGTCAGATTTTCCCCGAGCCATTTCTCAAACTGTCCCACACAACCTTTAGTGTAAATATAATTCCGTTGTTCAGTATCCTGTGATTGAAACAAATGTATTTTAAGTGAATGTCACATGAGGCTCAGTAGCATAAAATCCCAGAGAAAAGTCTGTGGGACCAACATTTAAATATACTCATCCTGAGACTGCTTTGTTCCTGCTACATTTAAGTTGAAGCACTTCTTTATAATATTAATCCAAACATGTATCTCTCACCGACTGTCCTAATACAACAAAAATACTGCAGATGCTGAAAGTCTGAAACAGAAACAGAAATTGCTGGAGGAACTCAGCAGGCCTGGCAGTACCTGGGGAGAAAGAGACACAGTTAAGGTTTCGAGTCCTGTGACCCTTCTTCAGAACTGATAGTAAATGGAAATGATGGTATTTGTGCTGAAGATGGGGAATGAGGGTGGGGGTACAGTAAGCAGTAGTCTCCTCTACATTGGGGTGATGAAATGCACACTGTGTGACTGCTTTGTGGAACACATACATTCTATCTGCAAAAATGGCCCCAAACATCCAGGTGCCTTCACTTCAACACACCCTCCTGTTCCCTGGCCAACATCTCTGTCTCAGGCTTGCAGTGCTCCAGTGAAGCTCAGCACAAGCTGCAAGAACAGCACCTCATTTTCCACTTAAGGACCCTTCTGAACTCTGTATTGAATTCAATAACTTGAGGGCCTGAGCACCTTCCACCATGTCCTTTACCCAGCCTCACACCCCCAGCCCTGTCATTACATGGAGCTGCTCCCAGCACAGCCAAACCATTCTCACCCACTCATCGTCCCCATTACCAGCTTTTCTACTTCCCTGGCTCACTACCAATCATTGGGTGGCATGGTGGCACAGTGGTTAGCACTGCTGCCTCACAGCGCCAGAGACCTGGGTTCAATTCCTGCCTCAGGCAACTGTCTGTGTAGAGTTTGCACATTCCCCCCGTGTCTGCGTGGGTTTCCTCCGGGTGCTCCAGTTTCCTCCCACAGTCACAAAGATGTGCAGGTCAGGTGAATTGGCCATGTTAAATTGCCCGTAGTGTCTGGTGAAGGGGTAAATGTAGGGGAATGGGTCTGGGTGGGTTGTTCTTCAGAGGGTCGGTGTGGACTTGTTGGGCTGAAGGGCCTGTTACCACACTAATTAATCTAATCTGATCTAATCCCTTTGCTTGCCTATCTAACTCTCTCACGGGGCTCCATCTCCACCTATCCACTCACCCATTTTCTTTCCCCCTTCCTCTGTCATCAACATATATACCACCATTTCCTTGCTACTATCAGTTCTGAACAAGAGTCACTGTATTAGAAATACTAACTTTGTTTTTCTCTCTCCAGAGATGCTGCCAGACCTATTGGAGTTTCTCCAGTATTCTGTTTCGGTTTCTAATTGAGTTAAGTTACATATCAGTCATGAGTTCACCGAATGGCAGAGCAGTGTGGGCTCTTCCTGTACCAATGATCCCAGCAGGAAAGTGATGACAAATAGTTTCTCATGTCAACCCTCGCTCTGTGGAAAACATGCTCGTCTCTAAGTCAAAGGTTGTGTCGTTAAAACCCCACTCCAGAAAGAGGACAGTCCCAGTGCAGTACCAAGGGAGCACAGTATCATGGGAGGTGCTGTCATTCACACGGGAAGTTCCAGCACAGCTCTCACTGCCCCTTTCAGCAACTGCAAGTGACCCCTTGGCCCGACTCTGAAGAGGAGCAAGGAAACGCTCATCAGTGCCTTGGCCCAACGTCCATCCCTCAAATAATCTCACAAAACAGATAACCTGATCATTGCTATTGGTGGGAGCTTGCTGTGCACAAATTGGCCATCCCACTTTCTACACTGTAACAGTGATCACACAATGCAATAGGATTTCATGGGCTGTAAATGCTTTGCAACATTCCATGGGTATGAAAGGTGCTACTGAAATGTAGATCTTTCTTTCAAGCAGGCAGGAAGCTTTAGCCCTTCTTCAGTTTGAACAAAAATACATTCCTCTAACATGAGGTCTTCCAAAAAGGGCACATTCTGAAAATGGGACAAAATTGATGAAAGAGGTAAGGTGGATTTGATTTTACTTCATGAACTGCAGGATATCCAGATTGACTACAGTAGTGTCAATGAGTTGGAAGTGGATTGAGATGACTGGCAAGATTCAGAGCAAGAATGTAAGATCCAGGAGCAGGAGTAGGCCATCTGATAGTGGTCATTAGACAGGCATATGGATGAGAATGGAATAGTGTAGGTTAGATGGGCTTCAGATTGGTTTCACAGGTCAGTGCAACATTGAGGGCTGAAGGGTCTGGACTGCACGGTCATGTTCTACGTTCTAAAACTGCACACAGTGCTCCAGGTGTGGCCTCACCATCACCCTGTACAGGTGCAACATAACCTCCCTGCTTTTAAACTCAATCCTTTTAGCATTGAAGGATAAAATTCCCTTTGCCTTCCTAATTACTTGTACCGGAGAAAGTGAGGTCTGCAGATGCTGGAGATCAGAGCTGAAAATGTGTTGCTGGAAAAGCGCAGCAGGTCAGGCAGCATCCAGGGAACAGGAGAATCG
>NC_057741.1:37713376-37728697 GCF_004010195.1 Chiloscyllium plagiosum
TCACCTTGACCTCTCACCCTCACCTTGACCTCCTTCCACCTATCACATTCCCGATGCCCCTCCCCCAAGTCCCTCCTCCCTACCTTTTATCTTAGCCTGCTTGGCACACTTTCCTCATTCCTGAAGAAGGGCTTATGCCCGAAACGTCGATTCTCCTGTTCCGTGGATGCTGCCTGACCTGCTGCGCTTTTCCAGCAACACATTTTCAGCTAATTACTTGTACCTGCAGACCAACTCTGTGATTCATGCACAAGGACATCCAGATCCCTCTGCATAGCAGCATGCTGCAAACTTTTACCATTCAAGTAATAGTCCTTTTTACTCCTATCAAAATGGGTGATTCACATTTATTCACATTTATTCCATCTGCCAGACCTTTGCCCACTCAAAGCATTTATGTTCCTCTGCAAAGTTTCCCAGTCCTCCGCATACTTTGCTCTGCCACTCATCTTAGTGTCATCTGCAAACTTTGACACCCTATACATGGTCCCCAACTCCAAATGCTCAGCCTATTTTACAGCAGGCAGACTGTATTCACTGAGCGGAGTCTTTCTGAACAGTGTACTACAGCCAACAGTCTCAGAGGCTACTTAAACAGAGGCTGGCTAGCTATAGCAAATAGAACTCACTGCCGATACTACAGTAACTGCATAAAACCTATCCAGCAAAATACAATGCATCCAGAATAGTTAAACGCTGGTAATAAGGTGTTGAAAAACCAATCCCCATCACCTGGACCGGTGGACAAGACCTCACTGTCTCTTTGTTGGCACAGTATTAGGGTTCCACTGTATGTTGCTAACCAAACATCTACACACTAAATGATTCATATGCAAAGAAAGCCAAAATTAAACTTAAAAGCTTATTTAACTTTTTTAGCATCAAGTTCCTTTTAATTGTTGGTTCTTACCACTTTCAATCTGACATCGTAACCACACTGAGTGTTAATGACATCCTCCTGGAGAAAAAAAACAATAATATTGAAACATTAACTGTTAGCAAACAGTAGCGTTCCCACGTGGATTAAGTAACAGTTTCTGCTTATATAAAACCTGATGTATAATTTTATTATGTTCAATTTAAATTTTGTATATTGTGTTATAAAGCGGTGACAGCTTTTAGCCTTTATATTTTGGAAAGAGATATTCTTTGGAGCTTGGTGTAATGGACTCTGGAGACCTGTCTGTTTTAATTCACCTTTAATGATCTTTTACCACCTGCACAGTGAAGGGAGGGGGATTTGTTGTTGGGGCATTTTAAAACAGGTGCAAACAAAACTGTGCTACTACCAACGAGAATATTGGTCTATTTCTGAACACGTGCCAGAGTGAAAGCTAAAGTATTAAAACTCTCTCGTAAGAAACCCAACCAAAGTGTTGGAAACTGGGCTTACGGAACTTGTGTTTGTTTCAAAGTTAAAGTAATAATAGGTTTAGTTTGTTTAGGTGTCTCAGAGAGATCCCAGCTGAAGAAAAAATGAATCCAGTAAAGCACAAAATCATACTCGAAGGGAATTGGTTGCAGTTGTGTTGAGGTAAGGAGCCTTGATATTACAACTGTGACAACTGTTCCCTTGGGTTGTGGAGTTTGTAAGGATATTGATGGGTTAATAGGTATAATGAGAGTTCCAATCCCTTGCTGGTGTTTGCAATTAAAGGTTTCCAACCTTTTGTCTCGTGTAGTATAGCTCATGCTTTTTCCTTGTTTAATTTAAATTTTATTCTTTATTCAAAATATACTGGCAGCTCTTGCATATGTTTTCAGTGACTGACCTCCACAGATGGGGAAGAAAACTAGGTTAGGGTTTATCAAGTAAGGTTTCAGACCCTGGGTCCAACTTGTCCAGTGTTAACACCAGCTGGGATTATAACAATATAAACAAACACATTATGGATCACTTCTCCCTGTTGGTAAAGGGGATGTGATATTTTCATCCATTTGACCATCCAATGTTGAATTTGCAGGGAAAAAAAAAATTACTTTTCTATGGCACCTTTCATGATCTCAGGATTTCCCATAGCTCCTACATGGCCAATGAAGTACTTTATTTAGTTCGAGTCATTGCTGCAGAGTAGGAACTGTGTTAGCCAAATTGCACACAGCAAGATCCCAGAAACAGCAATGTGATGATGGCCAGATAATCACTCTTAGTGACGTAGTTAGGGATAAATGTTATCCAGGACCTTTTCTACGAGAAGAACAGTAATTTACTGTGCTGCCTCACCGTGGGATCCTTGGTACAGCAAGAAAAGGGCACTCCACACCGTTCCCGACTTGTATTGCTCTCTGTACAATTGAAGTAAATATTCAGATTCCAATCATCTGCATTATGGGCACCACAGCATTCCCACTGGAGTTAGAGAAATAGAGAATCATTAACATAGGCTCAAAACTCACTATTGTGACAATGCAAGATAAAAACTATAAATAGTCAGTGCTTGTGGAGTCATAAAATATTACAGCATGGAAAGAGGTTCTTCGGCCCATTGAGTCCATACTGGTAATCAAGCACCTATCTACTCACATCCTATTTCCCAGTACTTGGTCCATAGCCTTTCAAGCCATGCCATGTCCTCTTGGTGAATGAAATTCTCATTAAATCCCCTCTAAACCTCCTGATCGTCATCTTAAATCTATGACCCCTCTCAGGGGTAAAGTTTATTCCTATTGACACTGTCTATGACCCTCATAATTTTGTACACCTCAGAGAGACAGAGACAGACAGACAGATGGGGAGAGATGGGATGGGAGGGGGGCCGGGGGGGTGGGCAATGAGGGGAAGAGAGAGAGAGACCGAAACGGGGAGAGACCGAGACGGGGAGTTAGAGACAGAGACACTGACAGATAAGACAAGAAACAGAGAATGCAGGAAAGAGCCGGGAAGCAATAAATGGAGTGAAGATGAGAAAGGGAGAAGATAGGACAACAGACAAATCAGTAAGTATAGATTTGCATATAAATTATAATATGGAATCCTGCAGAATTGCACAAGAGATGTTTTTAGCAAATTATAAGTCTTAGGTAATATCTGAAGGTGAAGTGAAACTGCCTGCAATGTGTCAGATACATTTCCTTACTTGGTTTCCAGAAAGTGGTTTCACTTTAAACACAGTCATAAGAACACAAAGAGAACGTTATTCAACCCCTTGAGTCTATACTACCATTCAAGGAGATCAGAGCTGAATGCATTCTTGGGTCCAATTTTATTCATACTCTTGGCTTGCAAAAATCTATTGACCTCTCAAATTAAAAATTACAATTTGACCCAGCTCCTCTCCCTGTGGGGGTGAAAGTTCACACCTGTGTCCCTTGTGCTCGAAAAAGTCTTTCTCACATTCTCTCTTGAATGACCTGGCTCTGATGACAATGATGTGTTATTGCCCTGTTCCCCACCTCAGAATGTTTATCTCCATCTGTTCCAATTAAACCACCTTGATCCTCATATATTCAAGGGAAAAGAAGCCTCCTTATAATTTAACCTATGTAGGCCTAGTAATATGCTGTAAAACATTTGCTACATTGCTTTCAAGGTGATTGAGAATTGACTCAAAGCTATATCAATCTGGAGTTAGCTTCAGTCTTTCCCGAACTGGTTCAGATTGGTTATAGCTAACACTCTGATATCCTCATACCCTGGTAGAATGGACTTACATATTCCTGTGTGAAGTCAATAAGATTTTGGAGATCAATATCATCTCGGTATGCTCTGATATTCTGGTTAATGAAAAGGTTAAGTTGATCCCTGATCCAGTCCTTGAAGACAAATGCCAGGACCCCAGCTGTGAGCTCCAGGAAGAAGATCACTCCGAGGAATACGGAGAACTAGGTTAAGAAACAGAAGAAATGACACAGGTTTAAAAGCTTCTGTACAGATACTGATGCCATCAACTTCCAACAATTGCAACCAAATGACTTTCAAAATAGTAATCCACAGCCAGAGACTTGCCTCATATATACCCCATGCTGCTCTGCATGGCATCTGTTACATTAACAGAATTCCATTTTCTTATTAACCATCAAAGAGAATTTTTCATTTAAAAATTGAAATGTTTGCTGATGCCATACCTGCAATTTTATGCCAGTTTGTGAAGGATTAAAACAAAAATCCTGGTTTATGAAGAAAGGTCACTGGACCCAAAACATTAACTGTTTCTATCTCCACAGATGGGATTTTCCAGAAATGTCTGATTTTGTTTTTGATTTCTATCATCTGCAGTTCTTTGTGTTTTTTTCTTGAAAATCCTACTGTGGTTAACACTATGTTTTGGAAACTGCATCTCTCACCATTTAGATATTTTTCCTGGCTCCTTAAAACAGAACTTTGCACACCTGCCTTAACATTTTCACCTCTCATTCAGTGTCAATTGCTGTTTGATTACTGCTCCTGTGAAGTGCCAGACAGAAGGACATAGAAACAGCAGGACTAAGTTAGAGGGCCCCTTGAAACCAGTCAGTATGATCATGATTGACCTTTAATCGCATTTTCCACCCCATCCCTGGTTTCCATATCAACCTCAGTCTTAAATATTTTCAATGACTGAGCATTCAAGGACACAGGGTAGATAATTTTAAATATTCGTAAACTTTAGTGAAGCAATCTCTCCTCAACTCAGTTGGAAATAGCCAATCCCTCCATCCTGAAACTGCACTGCGCTTTCTGGGCCCCTCAGTATAAAACCGTCAGCACTTTTTTCCCTATTCAAAAGTGTTCTAATTGAAGAGGCTATCATCGTAGTTAGGATGCTGAGCTTAACTGAAACTACTCCAAGAATTTGAATTATTTGCTTGAAAAAACCCGAGCAGAGACTGTGAATTTAGTTTGATCTCCATTGCAGTGTTACTTGGCGAACAAACAGCATTTAAAATCACATCTGCGGTTTTAAAAAATGAAATGAATTTGAATTTGAGTTACATGTATATATACATGCACAGATTAACATACACCCTTTTTTTAAGGATGTCTACAGTATGGAAGCAGGCCATTCAGTCCATCGAGTCCACACCAACTCCGAAGAGTCCCTATAACCCTATATTCTCCATGGCTAATCCATCTAGCCTGCACAGCCCTGGACTATTTTGTTTTTAGTATAGCCAATCCACCTAATCTTTGGATTGTGGGAGGAAACAGAAGTAGAGGAAATTCACACAGACACAGGGATAATTGCAAACCCCACATAGACAGTAGCCCAAGGCTGGCAGTTTGATTAAAATATCTAGACAGGCTGTACAGCTTCCTCACAGTCTCCTTTAATAGTTGACATCGCCATTAATGGGCTTTCAGCATAAACAAATTGATTGGAAATCATTGGTGATTTACTGGTGGTAGTTAACAGATGAAATAATAAACCCACATGTGGTTTGGTGATGGAAGAAAAAACATTCCGTTGTGTGTAAGAGCACTTCTGGATATAAAGCAGAGACTGCATTTCAACCTGTCAGTCTCTTCTAAGTGCGTTATTCTCAAACTGAAAACAGAATTATAAAGTTCCCCTACATCGTGCTGGATACAGAGCACTTTTGGCTTCATTTTACATTGAGATTATGGTTGTGCACTAAGAAAAACTTCATGTAATCTTGAGGAATTGGCACGACTTTGCCAAAGGGAAATCATATTTAACTAAGTTATTAGAAGTCTTTGAAGGAGTAAGTTCTGCAGTCAATATAGATGTAGTCAACTTGGGATTTCCAGAAGGTGTTTGATAAGGTGCCACATCAAAGGCTATGCAGAGAATAAAGCTCATGACACAGGGTGTAACATATCAGCATGAACTGAACTGATGATCGGCTGGCTGGTAGAAATCAGAGAGTATGCTAATTGAGAGCATGTGACAAGGGGACTGCTGGGGCCTGAACGTTTTACAATTGACATCAATGACTTAGATGTTGGGAGTGAAGGCATGGCAGCTAAATTTGCAGATGACACAAAGATCACAAAGATAAGGAAGTTACAGATCAATACAGAGAGGTTGGATGACTGCGCAAGAAACAAGTAGATGGAGCACAATGTGAAGTTGTTCATTTTGGCAGGAAGAATAAAAGTATTCCTTAAAAGGAGAAATGCTGAATTCTGAGCTGCAGAGGGATTTAGGTGCGTGAGTCACAACAAGTCAGTACATAGGTAAAGCATATAATCATGAAGTCTAATGGGATGTAATGTTTTATTATGGGAGTAATTGAAGACATAATTAAGGGTGCCATGCTTCTAGGCAATGGGGAAACCACATCTCAAGTAGTGTGTGCAGTTCTGGTCTCCTTATTTGAGGAAGGATATAAATGCATGGAGCTTGTGGAGATTATAAACAGGAATGACTGAGTTATTCTTTTATGAGTAAAGGTTGGGCAGGCCAGACTCGTTTCCACTGGAGTTTAGGAGGGCAAGGGATAACTTGTTTGAAGTGTATCGGATCCTGAATAGCCTTGACAAGGAGGAAAAGATTTTTTTTTAAACCCTAAAGAGCTGTAGATGCTGGAAATCACTGGAAATCACTGGAAATCACTGGAAATCACTGGAAATCACTGGAAATCACTGGAAAAATTGCAGAACAGGCAGCATGTGTGGAGAGAAAGCAGAGTTAACGTTTTGAGTCCAGTAACCCTTTTTCAACTGCTGAGTTTTTCCAGCAATTGCTGCTGTTGAAGGTGGAAAAGATCTTTTTCTCTTGGGAGTCAGTCCAGATTTAAGGGGACACTTATTGAGGGACAGCAACATGAATTGTTTTCTCTCAGGGTTGTGCAGCTTCGGAGCTCTCTGCCTCAGAGGTCAGTGGAGACAAGGTCACGAAATACTTTTTGTGACAGAGGTGGATAGAATCTTAAATAAAACAAAGAACTGCAGACGCTGGAGAGCAGAAGCAAAAACAGAAAATGCTGGAGAAACTCAACAGGTCTGGCAGTATTTGAGGACAGAAAACAAGATTGACCATTTGAAGTCCAGTGACCCTTCTTTAGAAGAGATGTCTGAAGACTCACTGGACTCAAAATGTCAACTCTCTCTCCACAGATGCTGAGTTTCTCCAGCACTTTGTGGATGGATTCTTGATATGCAGGAGTATCATAGGCTATTGGGGTAAACGGCAATGTGGAATTTGAAACTCCATCAGGTCAGCTAAAATCTTATTGAATAGCGGAACAGGATTGAGGCGCTGAATGTGCTACTTCTGCTCTTCTTTAAGATGTTCATACATATTTAATGCTGAATGTAAAGGACAAGAATGCAAAGATAACTTATCCAGTTATACGTTAAATGCTTGAATTGTGCTACAGCACTCATGAGTTTACATTCAGTAGGACCAAAACTTTGCAACACTTGAGCTTTAAATTACAACAAAGTGAATAACTGTGGTTAAACTGCTCAGAATCAGTCCACTGCGCTGAGGAGATTCCATTTATTTAAAAAAAAATTTTTCTTTTTTATTAATCCCCACATTACCGCCTAACTGAGGTAGTGCTTATTTTTTCCCCAGCACCCATGTTGTGTGTGTGCAGGTGAGAAAAACTTTGCAACACTTGAGCTTTAAATTACAACAAAGGACCGTGAAGTGAATAACTGTGGTTAAACTGCTCAGAATCATCCACTGCGCTGAGGAGATACCATTTATTTAAAAAAATTTTTTTTCTTTTTTTATTAATCCCCACACTACCGCCTAACTGAGGTAGTGCTTATTTTTTCCCCAGCACCCATGTTGTGTGTGTGCAGGTGAGACACACAGTGAAAGACACAAGGTGCACAAATCTTTATTCAGTTTCCACCCCCAGGAAGAAAGGAAACACCCGAGTGGCCAGTGACAAGCAGGGCCCTTCACATCAAAGCGCAATGCTGCGTGATCAACCAGTGAAGGGGAGGGCAGGCATTAAAATCCCCTGTTTATTTTTTTCTTTTTTTCTTTATCAAAACAGTGAGGGGGAGGGTAAGGACAGCAGGCCTGTTTATTTATTATTTTTTTTATTTTTTTTTTATATAATCCCCACACTACCACCTAAGTGCGGTAGTGCTTATTTTTTCCCCAGCACCCATGGCGTGTGTGTATACGTGTGAGACTAAGTGAAAGACACAAAGTGCACAAATCTTTATTCAAATTCCACCACCAGGAAGATAGGAAAACACCCGGGTGGCCAGTGACAAACACTGCCCTTCACATCAAAGGGCAGTGCTGTGTGATCAAAACAGTGAAGGGGAGGGTAGGGACTAAATCAAAATAGAATTGGAGGGAGAAATGATGCACTCCACTCCCTGCGGCGCCCACCTCTCCCTGAACAACTCCAGGGTGTTGACACCTGTTTATTTTGGTCAGCCAGTGCCTCCTGATTGGCACAGATTAACAACCCAAATCAAGGATCTTGTAGTTAACAAGATCCACCTGATTCCAATCACTACACAGTGTCTCTTAATTTTACTTTTTGTCTGTGGGTACATTTCTCCATAATTCAATCTAGTTACAAACTCTATTAAGATCCCTTTGCAGCACCTGTATTGAATCCAACCAATTTAATTATTCTTCCGAGATTTCCAATCCTGGTCACTCCATATTTCTAAATGTCATGTGATCCCTCAATGTCCATTTTATGAACATTTTGCTCCACCCGAGCAGCCAAGACTGGGCTGTCAGATCTCCCTGGAAACCCCTCTGTTAAGAATACTTGGAATACTTACAAACTTCAACAAGAAGGTGTTCTCTCGCAGAGCCCCAATACATCCTGCAAATCCCAGAATGAACATCACACCTCCGACCACAAGGAATAACCAGACTGGATCGAAGCCACCCAGGTCTGTGATTGATGAAATATTGGACAAGACTCCCTTAAAAAAAAAGTTAAATACACAGCTCAAACAATATTTGGACACAATTGAAAAAATTATAATCTCAAACTTTCTCATTTCATATCTATTTCAGGAGATAGCGACTGTAAACTGAATTGATAAAGTATCTTACATAAAGTGCATTAAAACAAGAGTCAGTCATACAGCACAGAAATAGACCCTTCGATCCAACCAGTCCATGCCAAACATTATCCCAAACTAAACTAATCCCCTCTGCCTGCTCCTGGCCCTTTTCCCTCCAAACCTTGCCTATTCATGTATCTATCCAAATGTCTTTTAAATTGTACCCACATCTTTCACTTCCTCAGGAAGTTCATTTCACATGTGAACCACCCTCTGTGTAAATGATTTGCCTCTCAAGTCTTTTTTTTAAATCTCTCCCCTTAAAAATATTTTCCTTAGTCTTGAAATCCACCATTCGCGGGAAAAGACAACTACCATTAATTCCATCTATACCTCTCATTATTTTATAAACTTCTATCAGGTCGTGTCTCAACCTGCTACGCTCCAGGAAAAAATAGTCCCAGCCTATCTAGCCTTTTATAACTCACTCCTTCCATACCCAGCAACATCCTGGTAAATCTCATCTGAACCCTCTTCAGCTTTATAATATCCTTCCTATAACTGGGTGACCAGAACTGGTCACAGTATTCCAGAAGAGGTCTTGCCAAAGTCCTGTACAACCTCAACATGACATCCCAACTCCTATGCTCAAAGGCGAGCATGCCAAATGTCTTTTTAACCCTCCTCTCTGTAAGTGACACAAACATCAAAGAATTATGTATCTACATCCCTAGGTCCCTCTGTTCTACAGCATTAACCAAGACTCTACCGTTAATTGTATGAGCCCTACTCCTGTTTGTTGTATCCAGATGTAATCCCTCACATTTTCCCAGATTGGACTCCAACTGCCATTTTTCAACCCATTGACCCATTGAATCAGGATCCCTTTGTGATCTGAGGAAACATTCTTCACTGTCTACTTTGCCACCAATTTTGGTGTCTGCTGCAAACTTACTAACCATGCCTTTTATACTCTTATTCAAATCATTTATATAAATGACAATTGAAAGAGAACCCAGAACTAATCTCTGTGGGATATCAAGGTCACAGGCTTCCAATCCAAAAAGTAACCCTCCACTATTACTTTCTAACACCTGCCATTAAGCGAAAGCTATGATAACTTATCCAGCTGTAAGTTACACTCCCAAATTGTGTTACAGCACTCATGGGTTTACATTTGGCAGGCACCAAACTTTTGCAACGCTCGATCGGTAAGTTACAACAAAGGGCCATAAAGTATGTAACTGTGGCCAAACCGCACGTGAGGATGTGAAATGTCTGGCGAGACCAGTTCAATCTATTCTCTAACCGTGGGTGAGCAAAGATGCCGCTGATTATGTTTCACCAACAACATAACCTGGAGTGAACTAAGTGGGGACCCAGAGGAACCAGCTCACTAGCTATTAAGTGACAGACAAGCTGCCTCTTGTATGGGTGACTGATTCATAAAATCGATGAGGCTTCAAAAGCTGAATTGAGTTTACTTAGATTTATAAATGGTGTAGATCATGCACAATTATGACTACATATTCAGCCTGTGATAAATCAATTGTGGTTAATACATGCCAAAGGCCAGTGCTGTCAAGTTGAAAGATTGGACTGCATTTGATGTAATGTGAACACTTCTGAACTTTGTACGATGAAAGGACATAGAGGCACTGCAGAAAGTGAAGATACTTACAAGGGTGATATCAGAATTGAATGATAAATCTCTCAGGATTCTTGAGTGAACTGGAGCTCCTGAGATAGGACTGATAGAAAGAACTGTTTGCCACAGTCATGAAGCCAAGAACGAGGGAATGTGAATGGAATTAAATCGAAAGTCTTTGGGACTTTAGCACGTTTTGTTTTCCCATATGTAGAAAGTTGAGAGTGTGCAGAATATAACAACATCTTATATTTATACAGCATAATGAAAGATCCTGAGGTGCTTGACAGAAGAATTTATAAGATAAAGTACAACACTGAGCCAATACATGATGGACATTAGATCTGAAAGCAGTGCTTCTCAAGCTCTGTGATGCCGTCTCATGGTTTGAAGATTACTGCAGTCCCTCAGGTGAGGGGAGCCGGGAGTTGGTAGTGGAAACTTGAGAGGATGGGGCAAGCTGGGGGGGGGCAGCAGGGAATGCGAAACCATTGACATCTCCCTCTGACTGGAGGTTCAGCTGTGATCCTATTGAATGGTGGAGCAGGCTCTAGGGATTGAACAATGTACATCGTTCCCACTTACAGCTCCAAAGATGTTAAAGCAGGACCGCAGCTGTTATAATTCAGTCAGCGCTCCATGTTAGTCACTGCTACCTTCAGGTCCATGACCCCAAGATATCAGCTCACAACTATCATTGGGTCCTGACACCTACTTTGGGAAGTTTAACTCAAAGCTTGGTCCAAGGGGTAAATTGTAAGGGATGTGTTAAAGTAGGGAAGTAAAGAATTAATATTAGAATTAGGTTTATCATCACGTGCACTCAACTACAGGAGTATAGTGAAAAGTTTACAATGTTGCCCCTCACGGTACCATCTTAAATACCTTGGTACAAATCTCAGATACAAAATAGAGAAATAAAGAAAATAAGTTACATTACCTCAATGATTCATAGTATAAATTAGGAAATAAGATTAGATTACTTAGTGTGGAAACAGGCCCTTTGGCCCAACAAGTCCACACCGACCTGCCGAAACGCAACCCACACAAACCCATTCCCCTACATTTACCCCTTCATCTAACACTACGGGCAATTTAGCATGGCCAATTCACCTGACCTGCACATATTTGGACTGTGTGAGGAAACCGGAGCACCCGGAGGAAACCCACGCAGACACGGGGAGAACGTGCAAACTCCACACAGTCAGTCGCCTGAGGCAGGAATTGAACCCCGGTCTCTGGCGCTGTGAGGCAACAGTGCTAACCACTGTGCCACCGTGCCACCCATAAATAAGAAATAAAGTTAAAAGGATAGACATTACAGTCAGATAAAGAGATTACAGATAAACATTACATTGCAGTAGATCAGCACAGGGGGCTTCAACACGTGGTCTGACCAGAAGTAGAGACATGCAGGGATTCCACAGATTAAGGTCTGGGCAACTGAAGGTATGGCTATTAATGGAGGGTCAATAGAAGTTGGGGATGTCAGAATTTGAGGAGTGTGGATATTTTGGAAGGTGGTGGGGCTGGAGGAGTTAGAAATTGGGAGGGAGATGACCCCAGAGTGATTTGAAAACAAAGATGAGGCTTTTTAAGTCACAACGTTGTTCGCTGGGCCCTAGTGTGGGTCAGTGAGCACAGGGGTAGCAAGGCAACATAGACTTGGTGTTGATGCAAACATCTCATCAACACTGATAGAAAGGGTCAGCTGATGTCTGACAGACAATGGGGGAAGAAACAACCGAGCTAAACATAGGGTGGGGACACAGGATTAGGGTCATTGCTTGTGTAGAATAAACAACAAACAGACTGGTTCATTCATTAAACTAATCCTATTTAAAGTAAAGTCCTCATAAATGTACATGTGAGATTCGGATTTCACTACTTAATGGATAGCCCTATTCGGGGAAGCAGGGAATGAGAAACCAATGACAGTTCCCTCAGAATGGAGGTTCAGCTATGATCCTATTGTCTAGGGACTGAACAGTCTACCCCATTCCCACTTATAACTCTACAGGTGAGGAAGTGGGACCGTGATGAACCAATTAAAAAGAAGCCATGATGTGGAGGTGCCGGTGTTGGACTGGGGCGGACAAAGTCAGAAGTCACATGACACCAGGTTATAGTTTGACAGGTGAACTGACTTCACCTGACAAAGGAACAGCGCTCCAAAACCTTGTGATTTCAAAAACTTGTTGGACTATAACCTGGTTGATGTGTGACTTCTGAATTAAAAATGAGTTGGAGGTGGTAAGGGGGTGGGGCAATGGTGAAGAATAGAAAGATCAAAAGAAAACTCAACATCTTACTGGGTTTCTTATACTTGTTAAGGGAAGAACATATTTGCAATTAAATAGCACCTTTCACAACCTCAGAACATCCCAACATACTTTACATCCAATGAAATACCTTCTGTTTTCAGGCAGTGTCATTGTTGGAAATGCCTTGCGAGCTCTGATATACAACAACACGCTAATGGTCAGGTAATCGGTCTGATATACAGCAACACGCTAATGGTCAGGTAATCGGTTTGAATAATGTTGGCACTATAAGGATATGAGCTTTCCTCTGACCAACAGCTGGCTCAGTTCTAAGCCACCGGGGGGAAGCTGGTCAAACCCATGTTTCAAAAACACTTCAGCTTACAACCAGAGCTCACAAGCAGCCATTCATCAAAATCTGGTGCCTTTCCAAATGTGCACATCGCATATAGCCACAAGGAAAACCACAGATTTTATCCGACTGTAATGCACGGATAAGGAGCATAAACCCTGCACTACCATCGACTGCCTTTACACTCAACTCTCAGAATTGAAAACCAACTTTTGGGGTCAACTTTATTTCCTCCTATTTTTTCTAGTTTCGAGCAATCCTTCTCTCCAGCTCCTGCCAGCCTCAACTTGATCTGTAACAGCCAGCTGTTGTAACATCAGAAGCACAGCAGATTTATGCACAGCCAAACCTCACAAAAAGAAAGGTGCTCATGACCCAATAACCTATTTGTTTCAACCCCCAACCCTTCTCACAATCACCCTGCTTTTCTTCAAAGGGGCATTTAATGTTGACCTAAGAGGACAGACAGCGCCTTGGTTTAACACCTTAACCTCCAAAAGTGATTACTGCCTAGTGGTGTGTAAACTCTCCCAAATACTTTGCAATATATACCCCTCAATCAGCATCACAAATACAGATGATCCAAGTCGTTATTACTTTCATGCTTATGGGAGCTTGCTGTCCACAAACTGGCAGCTACATTTCCTGCATTACTACAGTAACTATAATCCAGTCTCTGGCTGTTTGGCACATTCAGTAAATGGAGAGATATATAAGAGACAAAGGTGTAGGAATGCAGGCCTGTCCTTCCCTTTCCAAAAGTTCTGAAAACGAGTTTCCTGCAAGCCTGTTTGTAACTGTTCCTTGGAATGCAAAACAATCAGTAAATTCCTGATGACAAATACTGTAGTCAGTTAACAAGCCCAGGAATGATTTGCTTCATGAGTCATGCCCAGCACTCTGTGACTTTGACAGATAGACATGTGGACAATGTTAAGACAATCCAGTGCATTATTAGTCACTTGGTATTTGTTTCGTCAGACAACCATCAACCAACCACCCATTCCCAATCCTCTGTAAGTCATGTAACAAAAAGTCTGTTTGTTACTTTTTGGGTCCAATTATATGTGTATTTAAGAAAAAGAATATTTCTGACCATATTCTTTATTCATTAAAGAACACAAATGCTTCCCAAGACTCCAGTCATGACCTGTAGGACTCAGTAAAAGTCATCGATGTAGAATTATAAAACGATACAACATAGACAGAGGACATTCAGCCTATCATTCTCATGCTGGCTCTTTGAAAGAGCTAGCCAATTAATTCAGTAATGTCTGTTTTAGTCCAAACACTACCTGCTCTCTCTCCCTGTAGCACCAAAATTTTTACCACTTCAAGGATATATCCAATTCCCTTTAGGATATTGATGAAAATATTTCTCCAGACACAGACCATTCAGTCTAACTGCTCTGATGGTGTTGACCATCCTCTGTGTACCTCCCACACCCCACACCTACCAGTTGGTCTAGCCAGCGAGGGCCTCATCCAGGGAATGAATTAAAAATAAATTATAAGCAACCATCTCGTATTTACAGACCCAACGTTTGGTCTCAAGTCTTCTCTCCATCCAGCCTATCAAACTTTCATTATTTTAAAAGACAGATGTATCAACCCCTCCCACAACCACCCTCAACCTGCCTGCCCTTTTCTAGAGTAAAGAACCCACAGTCTGTTCAGACTTTCATGCTAGTTAAAAGCTCTCAATTCTAATATTATCCACCTAAATCTTCACTGTTTCTCTCCCCTTTTTCCATGTCCTTCAATTTACTTTCTTTCATTTGACAGTTGATTGAGGTTTAACAGTAAGCTTTGCTAGATCAGGATGTGCACTGGATTTGATGCTATCCTTTGGTTACAACGTAAAGCCCAGAGTCAGGAACTGCGGCATGTTTTACTTCAATTGTCTTTTTTACCGCTTTCTTTCTCTGTCCCCATCCTGCCCACGGTCACTAAGGACATGGAGGTCCTGGACCTCCTCCACCACCGCTCCCTCACCACCCGATGGCTGGAGGAAGAACGCCTCATCTTCTGCCTCAGAGCACTTCAACCCCAGGGCATCAATGTGGACTTCACCAGTTTTCTCATTTCCCCTCCCCCCACCTTACCCCAGTTCCAACCTTCCAGCTCAGCACCATCCTCATGACCTGTCCTACCTGCCTATCTCCCACCTATCCAC
>NC_057741.1:37729001-37763501 GCF_004010195.1 Chiloscyllium plagiosum
CCCTCTCCCCCTCCCCCCAACACCCTGTTCCTCCTCTCATTCTCCCCCCACATCCCCTCAGTCCCTCAGCCCAAAGAGGAATATTTTCCGCTGAAGGCATTTTATGAATAGCACAAGCAAAGAAAGCCTGGGGTTATTTCGTGCAATGCAGTCATTGCGTTTGTGCTTTCAGGTGGCCTTACCTTTTCACTCCATGCCCACAGTCCGATCCCTAGAAAGGCCACTCCCAAAAACTGCAAAACAGGAACAAACAATGAAGGAAATGTTAGGTCTTTGGAAAATGAAGATTTACTAATAGCCTTTCAGCTTACAGAGACACTGAAGCATATTGCATTGGATGTTTGAGACAAAGTATTCAATAGAGTTGATGGAATTCTCTGCCAGTGGCAGTCAGGGAGAGTCTGGTTTGGAATCCAGAAGAGGGAGCATACCTTAAAGATAGTGCCATTCGAGGCTGAAGCCAGGAATTCTTCTACATTCTCTGCCCCCGCTCTCCCCCATCTACCCCCTTCCTCACCCACTCTACATCAATTGAAAATTTCAAAGTTGACAATGGTAAGTTATTGTAAGGCAGGAATATTGAAGATTACAGAACCAAGATAGATCCATGGAGTTGAGCTACTGATCATAGAAATGTACAGCTGATGTAAAAGATCCTTCAGTCCAACTCATCCATACCGACCAGATATCTTAACCTATTCTAGTCCCATTTGCCAACACCCGGCCCATATCCCTCCAAACCCTTCCTATTCATATACCATCTAAATGCCTTTTAAATGCTGTAATTCTACTAGTCTCCACCACTTTCCATACACGCACCACCCTGTCTGAAAAAGTTGCCCCTCAGGTCTTAGTCATAATATAACTGAATGGCCCATAACTGCCCCTATGAAATCAAGAGTTTTTTTATTTTTGCTGTGTGCTGAGGATTGAAGCAAGGATCTTTAAGCTTCAGTTTAACCTTCTCCCTGCTGAGCTATTTTGACATGATGTGTTGTGTAAAGGATGTGGGGCCCTGGAGTAACCTTGCAATGATGTCATAGAGCTGCTCCTCACTGGATACAAATAGCAAAGGGGTGAAGGGAGATGTGAGGAACACGTGGAGAGCTGGACAGAAACGTGAAGTCTAGCCATGTGACTGTAGGAAATGGATGCAGAGAACTTTTGGGAGCATTCTGACGAGCATGAGGCCACCAAGTTGATGGAATCATCTTTTAATAATGTAACAGATCAAACCCTGCTAAATTTCTGAAGACCATGTATTGTCGCATTTTGTCCTTATATGTAATGAACACCATTATAAAGAAAATAGAAAATAATGCAGTCATGGAGAAAAAGCAAAGGAGTGGGACTAATTAGTTCCTTCAAAAGATCTAATTAAGGCACAATATCTGGAGGAAGTCTCCGTTTGATTCTGCAATGATATCATTCAATAAAATTCAGAAAATCCTTTTTTTGCTGCAGACAGACCTTCCAATGGCACTTATCCAGGGCAACAAAAAATGACCATAGCTTCCCAAAGCCAATCTATAGTGGGCAAGTGAGACTTCAATTTACAATTTTCCACTCTGAAGACATATCAATAGATATTCTTGAAACGGAAGTAACAACACAATGCAACAGGAAAGATGGAACCCCAAGTCTGTCATATATAAAACATATTACACAGCAATGTATCCTTTGTCTTATTCATATCATTGCACATGTTAATTGAAGTCCTGGGCTTCCAGCTTGTCAAAGACTCACCCTGTTGTAATGGTTGGATGTTATAGGCCGTAAGTTATTTAATTTACAGGCAAGCAGAAAAATTCTTTCAGCTGCAGAATATCCCCAGAAGACTTGTGCCTCCTCCAGTAGATTTAGAAAAAAATTACAGCTGTTGCACTAAACTCTTGGAGTCACTACATTACAGACGTACATCACTGGATTCAAATGTACAGAAGGGCAACCTTTCCAACAAACTGCATTGTAACGCAAAGAGCAATGAATAAAAGTGCTTTCGTGAATCCTGGGGTTCAATTAAACTTTTAGGTTAGCCAAAACTATGCTGCCCATATGCTAACTTCCACAAGGTCCCATTCATTGATCATTCCCTGTGCTCACTCCATCGACTCTTGGCCAAGCAATGTCCGAGTTACAAGGTTTTCAAATTTGGTTTTAAATCCCTCCATAGCTGCACTCCCATCCCTTCCCAACAAACTCGGGGAAACTCCTACTGCCCTACAGCATTCCAGGATAGTTCCTTCCTCCAATTCTGGCCTCTGGAGAATTCCTGATTTTCATCACTTCACTCCTAGCAATCGTGCCTTCAGCTCCCTGGGCCCAGCTCTGGAAACTCTCTCCATAGCCCTTTATATCTTGTTTGTTTAGGCAGACGTTTAACTAGTAATGGGTTGAAAGGTTATGGAGAATGGGCAGGAAAGGGATGTGGAATGGAGACAGTCATCTTATCCTATCACACATCTTCCTTCTTCTAAACGGTTTACCTAGGCTTCTCTTAAATATATCTAAGTTATCTGCCTCATTCACTCACTGCTCCACTTTCTCACAATCCTCTCTATACTAAACTTTCTCCCAAATTCTCACCTGCATTTACTGATGACCATCTCATATTTAGTTTTGCCCTCCAAAGTTCCCCCTACCCAAAGTGGAAGGATCTCCATATCTACCCTGTCAAATTATTTAATAACTGTCATATTGCCCTTCTCGCTTTTCAAGGAAGAAGTTCTAGCCTGGCACAACTGGCACACAACACTGACAGCCCTCTGCTGTGTACAGCAGTTAACAGAAAACATCAAGTTGTATGCAATCAGAAACAAAAATTATAAGATTATAAGTATTAAATACAGGCTGCATGGACTAGACATACTATTCCTTAGATGTAGGAGTGAACTAATCCTGGTCTTTAAGGTAATTAGATTAGATTACATTACAGTGTGGAAACAGGCCCTTCGGCCCAACAAGTCCACACCGACCCGCCGAAGCGTAACTCACCCATACCCCTACATTTACGGGGGGGGGGGGGGGTGCACTGGGGCTTGGGCTGCTACAGTGAGCTGTCACAGTCCTGAATGAACTAACATTACCCTAGCTAAGGGTGTGATTCTACAGCTTTTTAAAAAAAATGGTCTTTCTTCGAACATAAATGAAAACAGCAAGTGTTGGCTGCCTAGTATACAAAGCAGCAACTGAGATCTGACTCAAAGTCAGCCTAGATTTATATTTTCTAGCAATATTTTGCATTTAACTGACAACTTGAACACAGTAAAAGACCATAAGGTGCTCCACAAGTGTTAACAAAGTCTGACACCGAACTTTGGAAGGATGTGTTTGAGTTAAGGACTTTTACAAGTGATCACTCAGGTGTCTCAACCTGAAATGCAGCATGTTAACAGGCAACAATTCATTTTTCTATGAAACTCTCACAATATGGAGAGTTTTAGAAAGTGTTGTGCTCACTAAGTAGAGAAGGGACATAAATATAAAAGTTGCCATCAATAAATAAGAATTGTATGTTATGGGTGATGTTTTAGTCAGCTTGTAAAGGGCATTCAATTAATACAGAGGAAGTTTGATTATTTGAATGACACAAGTGAGGAGTATTTTGTTCAGATAATCAAATGCCAGATAATGCAGTTTAACCGAGCATCGAGACTTTGTGATCTTGTCCGGATAATCCAACATTCAGATAATCAAATGTCGGATAATTGAGGTTCCTCTGTATAACTTTACAACTGTAACCAGGGCTAGTGACAGCATTGTATACAGCTGGAAAATACTCCAATTATACAGTTTAGTATCATTTATTATCATTTAATTTTCCCGATACAAAAGCTTATTTCTTTTGGCAAATGAAATGTTAATTAAGATTGAGTATGTTTATAATATATTCAATGATAAATAAAAACAGAAAGAACTGCGGATGCTGTAAATCAGAAACAAAAACAGAAATTGCTGGAAAAGCTCAGCAGGTCCGGCAGCATCTGTGGAGAGAAATCAGAGTTAACGTTTCAGGTCGTGTGATCCTTCCTCAGTGATAAATTATCTAATTAACACCACATGCAAGGACTGTGATGGGAGCTGTGACTGCATCCTTTAAAGGGTACCATGAGTTTTGACACTGCCACTCTATAGAGTCTCCTCACTTACTCCTCACAAAAGAGCTGCAACACTTTACAAGGAGCACACTTAATTCTGACACATGAACAAACGTGTGACTAGTCACAGACAGACACTCCAAAAGTTTCAGCAAGAAATGCAGGCTAACACTCCCAGTGGAGTATTGAGGAAGCAAGGCATTGTAAAAGGAGCAGTCTTCTGGATGAGATGTTAAACAGAGACACTCAGCCTCTGAAGTGGAATCCACAAGACTGTTTGAAGAACAGGGGTATTTTCATAACTCACCTGTGTACATCTCATCCATTATGGGCATGTGTGTACACAAGCAACCAGCAACCTGTTGTACGCATACACAGTAATATTACCATGTATATGCATGTGCAATGAGTATACAAAGTGTAAAAGTTTGCACCAAGACAGACAGAGTACAACCTCATCCATTTGAATTCCAACAAGAATTTGGTAATTAAATGCAAATTAAAACAAAAGTCAAAGTCAGCAAACACATGCAAACTTTTAAGTAACCACCACTAAAATTCTCCAAGTTACATTCTGGAGATGGTTAAACCAGATAAATTGAAAAGGTTGGACAATTCAACGATAAATTAACTTTATAAAATGCTGGCATGAACACATCTGGCGTTGAAGGAGCAACATCCTCTCAATTGGAGAAGATAACTGTTAATTTTCTGTAAATCTACCAGCACCTGTCAATTGAATTGAGTTTAATTAAAAACAGAAGTGTTAAAAGGCGAGATGTTTTCCGAGCTGCCCTGCACAGAGTAGGTTGGCAGGTCGCAACTATATCCTCCTACTCTCTGGCACCCTGAACACTTCTCAAAGGCTGCCTGTGAGATTGTGACAGATCAACTCCCATCTGTTCCTGGAACTGATCCATAACCAGCTGCAATAGGGACAGAATGAACCACAGCATTTTTAAATGATATAATGTACAGCACTTATTTCATTCCTTAGAATTTCCAAACATGGCAGCAGCTGAACATTCTTTGCAAGGTCCAGTGCCACACTGACAACACTGCTGGCTTCTGCACACTGACAACAGAAAGCACGTGCATTTGTGTAGTGCTTTCTCACAGGGCTCCGTGTGGCACAGTCGTAGTGTCCCTGCCTCTGAGTCAGAAGGCCCAGATTCAAGTCCCACCTGCTTCAGAGGTGTGGCATATCATCTCTGAACAGGTTGATTAACAATGCTTCTCATAACACTCAGGCATAGAAACAGAGAAAACAGGAGTAGGCCATTCAGCCCTTCAAGCCCGCCTAACACTTAGAATTATGGCAGATCATCCAACACAGTCCCTTGTTCACTCTTAAATAAGGTGACAAATATTGCACACAATATTCTTAATATCTTCTTACAAATGCTCTGTATAACTGATGCGATTCTTTTATGTTCCATACCCATTGCAATAAATGACAACAATTGGCTTTGCTTTCCTATTATTTGCTGTACCTACATAATCACCGTTTGCGAGTCATGCGTTAGGACACCCAGAGGTCTCTGCATCTCACAAGGTAGGTAATTTCTCACCATTTAGATAATACGTTTCTTTCTTATTCTTCCTGTCAAAATGGACAATTTCACATTTTCCCACATCTTTGCCAACTCAATGGACCTGTCTATGTCCCTTTGTAACCTCCTGATTGGTTCTTCGCAACTTAATTTGGTCATCTCATCTAAGTCACATAAAAGTTGTAAAGGTTGGTGATCAAACCTTCTACAAACACACAGTCTACTGGATCAATTGACACAAACTGGTGATAAGGGACACTAGGTCCACTCCTGGGAGAAAATCAGAAGAATGTTTGGAGTAGATGCAATCTTCTTAAAAGCAATTTGTCAAAAGGCAACATTCCCTGCACTGCTTTTGATTGAAGCTGCTGTACTCAGTATTTACCTCGAGATGTTTCTAAATTGGTCTTAGCTACACTAAACGGAGGGTCCTAGAGCGCAGTGCGTAGCATCCCTGCTTCTGAATCAGAAACTGTACTCAAGGTTCATATGATAGCCAAGGGAGGCCAGTTTCTAATGCAGCCATTCAGGCTCAATACCTGGCTGTAACCCTTGCAACACACTCGCAACGGAGGATGATAAAACCAGGACAGGTTCCTGCTCAACTACACAATACAAACGAAAGTGAGCCTTTACTCTCACTAGGAGAAAGTGAGGACTGCAGATGCTGGAGATTAGAGTCGAGAGTGTGTTGCTGGGAAAGCACAGCAGCATCAGAGGAGCTGGAGAATCGATGTTTCAGGCATAAGCCCTTCATCAGGATCCTTTACTCTCACTAGTCACAGCTTCAGAGAATAGAATTAAAAAGCAGAGGAGTTACATTAAACTTAAATAGAGCCATGGCTAGACCACGCTTAGGATATTCTGTACAGTTGGGGTCTTCATTTTATAAACAGGTACGGAGGTGCTAAATAAAGTGCAAAAAGGGTTCGAAAGACAATATCAGAACCACGCGGTTTACTCATCAAGAAAGACTGAAAAGGACAGCTCTCCTTACTCCAGAAAAAGAAGCATGGGGGTGTCACATGTTAACAATTGTGCCTATTCATAACGTGTGGGAGATGTAAAAGACTTGGACCTACAAATATAAATAAAATGCAATAGAGAATTCATGAGAAACCTCTTCACCCAGAGTAGTTGATGCAAACAGAACAAATGCAGTTGAGGATCAGGAGGCTAGGTTTTTTTTTAAAAAGGCTGAATGGCCAATCTCTGTGCTGTAAAAGACTTGGACCTACAAATATAAATAAAATGCAATAGAGAAATCATGAGAAACCTCTTCACCCAGAGGTGAAGAGTTGATGCAAACAGAACAAATGCAGTTGAGGATCAGGAGGCTAGGTTTTTTTTTGAAAGGCTGAATGGCCAATCTCTGTGCTATTCTGTAACAAGCTGCTCCCTCACACTTTCCTCTCAGAAGCCTGAAGGCAGGGATTGCGCTCAGTTTTTAAAAAAGCTAATGTCTTTTAAAAGATGTCACCAGTAGCCATGGGAACGATGTGCAGTTCAGCCAAGTTTCTGAACCTATTAAACCGAAATTTCAACGCCAAGTTATAAATAATTCAGAAGCAACCCAGGTCAATAGTTTAGCGAAGCATTCATCATAAAACTTCACAAGTTCTCTGAAATCTGCGTCTTTTCACCACTGCAACACCATCGAAAAGCACACAACACCAGGTTATAGTCCAACAGGTTTATTTGGAAGTACAAGTTTTCAGAACACTGCTCCTTCATCAGGTAGCTAGTGGGGTAGGATCATAGAACACAGAATTTATAGTAATTTATTTTTATTATAAATTCTGTGTCTGACAATCCTGCCCCAAACTTCCAAATAAACCTGTTGGACTATAACCTGGTGTTGTGATTTTTAACTTTGTCCACCTCAATCCAACACCAGTACCTCCACATCATCAAAAAGTACCTGAAGACAAGGACAACTGGTAAGGAAGCTGGAGTGTGTCTAAACTCAAGTGTGAGACTGGCTCTGGCCACTTTATTCATTTTAATTCAGCTCTGTCCACTCTCTCTTGCTTCACTTTTGAGGTGACAATCGTTGCAAGGCAGCAGCTATTGGATTATCGAGATGGCAAAAGTGTTTTTTTTTATTCATGTGTGGGATGTTTACACCTCTGGCTGGGCCAGCATTTATTGCTCATTGTACCTGCCCCTTGAGAAGATGGTGAGCTTGAACCTCTGCAATCCATGTGCCTTAGGTAAACCCACATTGTCTTTAGGGAGAGAGTTCCACAATTTTGATCTAATGACAATGAAGGAATGACGATATATTTCCAAATCAGGATGGTAAACGGATAAAGCAGACCAGGTTTGACCGATGAGCATCTTGATCTAAAATCAATAGAAGATTAATGAGGTGAAGACCTTATTTCTACAAATCACCATAATCCTACTAGACCCACTGGGCTGCTTTCATTAGAGACAGAGAGAGATACACATACAACTGGTGGTGACTTAATCAGGGGGTCAGCACACCCCAGGGAAGAGAGACAGTTGAGAAAGAGAATCTTTCACAGTAACTTCAGCTGGTGCAGGTATTTCTACAGTCTACAATGCGAATAGAGTCTCACCCATGCCAAATCTTCTGCAGTTCAAAACCGTCCCCACATTTGTACTGACTCGGCACCCTGCCTTAAGGCAGGTCCAGGGCTGTTGGAGAAGAGTCTGGAAGAACTGTTACCATCTAGAAAGGTCTGGCAGGAATGCCAGAGATCAAATGTAACTGGAGTAGTGATGGGTATACATTAATGAGAGGGATAATTTGGTAAATATTTGACTGAGTGTACACCAGGTCTCTTATGGTGCAGTGGGTAGTGTCTCTGCCTCGGAGCCAGAAGGCTCTCGTTCAAGTCCCACCCACTCCTGATGTGCATCAAAACATGAACACCTCTGGGACACCCGGACCAACCAACCCAACCACCCTGTGGCTCAACATTTCAATTCCCCCTCCCACTCCACCAAGGATATGCAGGTCTTTGGACTCCTCCATCGCCAAACCACAACAACGCGACGGTCGGAGGAGGAGCGTCTTATCTTCCGACTGGGAACCCTCCAACCACAGGGGATGAACTTGGACTTCACCAGTTTCTTCACCCCCCTCCCCTCACCTTGTCTCAGCCGAATGCCTCCAGCCCGGCACCGCCTTCCTGACCTGCAGTCTTCTTCTTGACCCCTCCGCCTCCATCCTACTCCGACCTATCACCCTCACCTTGACCTCTTTCCACCTATCACATTTCCAACGCCCCTCCTCCAAGTCCCTCCTCCCTACCTTTTATCTTAGCCTGCTGGACAAACCTTCCTCATTCCTGAAGAAGGGCTTATGCCTGAAACGTCGATTCTCCTGTTCCCTGGATGCTGCCTGACCTGCTGCGCTTTTCCAGCAACACATTTTCAGCTCTGATCTCCAGCATCTGCAGACCTCACTTTCTCTCCAAACAGGTTGATTACAAAAGATATGATACTCTGACTGGAAAAATATATGACTGGACACCACTAGCATTTTAACCTCTGGAATTTAAAAATAAAAATTAATGTGACAGTTGTTATGATATAAATTTTTATTTCTATGATATTTTTGATCTTGGTACTTGGTACCCAAGGCACACTCTGCTGCAGTTATTAATGTAGGACAGTGTCAGGGCAGGGGAATCTAAGGATTAGGTCCAACAGCTAGATTTCAAGGAGTGTGTTGAAGGAAGTGAGAAAAGTAGAGGTTTTCTGGTGACGGATTAGGATGGGTAGATGAGGGGATTCAGGGACGAAGGCCATAAATTCGGAATTTCAGACCTTCGAGGACCAAAGCAACTGAAAGCACAGCGTCAATGGGGGAGGCTTTCAAAATGGCAATACACTGGAATCAAGAGTTGAGAGCACTGAAGGAGCTTTCAGAGTTAGGAAAAGGGAAGCCACAAAATGACTGGAAAAAACAAGGATAAGAATTGTAATATTGAGTCATTGCGTGACTGGGAGCCACTGCAGGTCAGCAAGTACTAGGGACAAAAGGTGAACAGGATTTGGCGAGAGTCACATAGGAGAGTCTGGATGACCATGCGTTTGAGGAGGATGGAACGTGGGACACCAGTGAGGGGAGCACTGGAGGTGATGAGGGAATGGTTGTGGGTTTCATTAGTAGTTGGGCTAGTTTAGGATGGGCACTCTCCAAAGGCATAGAGTCAGGATAACAGAGTCTATTTCAGGTTGGTGGCTGGTGACTTGTGGAGCTCCATAAGTCTTGGACTCTGATGTTTCTCAATCCCATTCTTCTCTCCATAACCTTGATCTCCTCATTAATCAAGATCCTATCTCTGTATTAAATATTGTCAAATGACTTAGCCTCCACAGCCCTCTGCAGCAATGAGTTCCACAGATTCACCACCCTCCTGCTGAAGAAATTCCTCCTCATCTTAATTCTCAAGGGTCATCTCTTCATTCTGAGGCTGTGCCCCAGGTCCTAATCTATCCTACAAATGTAAACATTGCTCACTCTCCCAGCCTGTCCAAGTCCTTCTGCAGCTTTGCCCCTTCCTCAACACTACCCATCCCTCCACCTACCTTCCTGTCATCTGCAAACTTTACAAAATTGCCCTCAGTTCCTTCATCCAGCTAGTTAATGTAGACCATAAATAGTTGTGGTCCCCAACACTGAAGCCTGCAGCACTCCACTATTCACCGTTTGCCATCCTGAAAAAAATCCTTTTTATTTTCTGCCTTCTGCTCGTCAGCCAATCCTCTATCCATGCCAGTACCTTGCCCCTAACACCATGATTGGCTCTGATGCACAACCACATTTCTCCTGCATCACCACCAATCTCACCTTTTCCTCAGGCAGCAGTTTCCAATAACGATTCTGCTTTCCTCATTATCGAATCCTCTACTTGCATCTTCTGTACTTTTGTCCTGATCCACCACCATCTCTTTTCATTATCATTCCTTTCTCACTTACTCTCTCCCACATTCACCCTCTCACAAACTTTCCCTTTTGGTCTTTCCTCACTGCCCCAATTTCCCAGCCTCTGGGCTTGCTTAAAAATGGTCACATTTAAACCTCTTCTAGCCTTCACAAATATGTATTTGCTCACGGGATGTGGATGCTACTGGCTGGGTCAGCAATTATTGTCCATCCCTGATTACTCGATGGGCAGCCAACACAACTATGTGGGTATGGAGTCACATGTAGACCAGACCACATAAGGAAGGTAGATTTCATTCTCTTCTCGAAATTAGTGAGCCAGATGGGTTTTTATGACAATCAATAATGGTTACATGGCTACTATCAGGATGACTAATGAATTTGATTTTCAAGGATTTTACATTTCACCATCTACCATAGTGGGATTTGAATTCAAGTCATGAGAACATTAGCCTGAAGTTCTGGATTACTAGCCCAGTCATGCCACTACTATGTATCTATCATAGAGTCATAGTGATTTGTGGCACAGAAACATGATCTAAGTCGACCATGCCGACCAGATATCCCCACCTAATCTAGTCCCATTTGCCAGCACTTGGCCCATGTACCTCTAAATCCTTCCTATTCACATACCCATCCAGATTCTTTTTAGATGCTGTAATTAAACCTCCACTTCCTCTGGCAGCTCATTGCATAAATGCACCACCCTCTGCATGAAAAAGTTGTCTTTTAGGTCCCTTTTGAATCTTTTCCCTCTCGCCCTAAACCTATGCCCGCTAGTTCTGGACTCCCCCACTTCAGGGAAAAGATCTTGTCTATTTACCCTATCCATGCCCCTCATGCCGTCATGATATATTATTATTATTATCAGCACGTTTGGAGGTCAGAATTATGTACAGCTCTAACTTTGATTTGTACTTTGATATTGGTGTTGATTCTGAAGGTGGGGGACATAGTTTTAGATTTTTTTTGAGTCCTGAGCGTGGTGCCAGGTCATATGAAATTTGCTTACACACACTTATATGAGGCTTTTAAAACCCTTGAAATAAATAGTAGAGCGCTTTAAAAACAAGAGTACAAGAGATGAAAATAATCGTGCTGCTGCCTAGCAACAAGGTTTCATACTACATAGGGAGGCTGAGATAGCAACAAGTTACTTAAGAACAGAACAATCCAAAAAGTGAGTGAGCATGTGGAGAAAGAAGCCGGTCATTCACAGAAAGGAGAAGCCTATTCCTAAAACAGTCAGCCCAGAGGAAAGGAAGTCCTGACTGACTTAAAGTTAAAGATAGAGAGAAAAGCTCCAGAAACATAATATTGCCCATGAGCAGTTTAAGGAACTTTTACTGGATAATAAGTAAACGGTGTTAGCAATTTCAGGGTCTTGTGGAAAGACATGGTCTAAATAAATAGCACTGAATAGAGTCATAGAGATGTAGAGCATGGAAACAGACCCTTCTGTCCAACCCGTCCATGCCGACCAGATATCCCAACCCAATTTAGTCCCACCTGCCAGCACCCAGCCCATATCCCTCCAAACACTTCCTATTCATATACCCATCCAAATGCCTTTTAAATGTTGCAATTGTACAAGCCTCCACCACTTCCTCTGGCAGCTCATTCCATACACGTATTACCCTCCGTGTGAAAAAGTTGCCCCTTAGGTCTCTTTTATATCTTTCCCCTCTCACCCTAAACCTATGCCCTCTAGTTCTGGACTCCCCCACCCCAGGGAAAAGACTCTTGTCTATTTATCCTATCCATGCCCCTCAATTTTGTAAACCTCTATAAGGTCACGCCTCAGCCTCTGATGCTCCAGGGAAAACAGCCCGTTCAGCCTCTCCCCATAGCTCAAATCCTCCAACCCTGGCAACATCCTTGTAAATCTTTACTGAACCCTTTCAATTTTCACAACATCTTTCCGATAGGAAGGAGACCAGAACTGCACGCAATATTCCAACAGTGGCCTAACCAATGTCCTGTACAGCCGCAACATGACCTCCCAACTCCTGTACTCAATACTCTAACCAATAAAGGAAAGCATACCAAACGCCTTCTTCACTATCCTATGTACCTGAGATTCCACTTTCAAGGAGCTATGAACCTGCACTCCAAGGTCTCTTTGTTCAACAACACTCCCTAGGACATTGCCATTAAGTGTATAAGTCCTGCTAAGATTTGCTTTCCCAAAATGCAGCACCTCGCATTTATCTGAATTAAACTCCATCTGCCACTTCTCAGCCCATTGGCCCATCTGATCAAGATCCTGTTGTAATCTGGTAACCCTCTTCACTGTCCACTACACCTCCAATTCTGGTGTCATCTGCAAACTTACTAATTGTACCTCTTATGCTCACAGCTGTGGGATATAGGTAAATTAATGTTACTTCTGCAATTCCATTTTACAAAGTAAATGAACTCACACCAGTGTGTAATTGTTTTAGCCAAGAACTGAGTCAACAAGAATGGAAACGATGTGGAGGAAATACATAATTGTTTTTGTATTAGCTAAAAATGTATGCAAGAAAGAAACGGGACTGCAAGACAATGGCAGATATTACGGGCGAATAGATAAAATGCTGTGAAGAGAGGCAATTAAATTAGATATGTCTGTATAAACAGTAGGTATAAACATCTGTTTCCCACTTCTACAGAAACACAGGAACAAACCCCAATTAAAAGGGCTGAGTGATAAGATGCTGTGAGGGGCAGCACAGATGGAGGGAGTAGATAATGGTAAGCAAAGGATGGGATGAGGTCAAACAGCCTTGTGAGGTCAGAAATAAGCATTTTGTCACAGACAAGGCCGGATAAGGCAAGAGATAAACAGGAGTAATGGGGCCAGTCTTAGGGAAGTGGAGGATGTAAACAGGGGAGGAGCAACGTAAAACAAAAGAAACCAAATTATATAAATATTGTGTATGAATTGAATTTGGGTGTATGTCCTCTGCCTCATAGGCACGGGACATCACAGACTTGCAAGTGTGAAATAAATGACACTGCTGATTCAGATCTTGTCTCGGACTGAAATTATTGAAGTGAGTGAGCTTTATTTCTCACACAGCCAAATCATTTATGTAAATGACAAAAAGTAGTGGACCCAGCACTGATCCTTGTGGCACTCCACTGGTCACAGGCCTCCAGTCTGAAAAACAGCCCTCCACCACCATCCTCTGCCTTCTACCTTTGAGCCAGTTCTGTATCCAAATGGCTAGTTCTCCCTTTATTCCATGAGCTCTATCCTTGCTAACCAGTCTGCAATGGGGAACGTTATCAAACGCCTTACTGAAGTCCATATAGATCATATCTACCACTCTGCCCTCATCAATCCTCTTTGTTACTTCTTCAAAAAGTTCAATCAAGTTTGGGAGACATGATTTCCCATGCACAAAGCCATGTTGACTATCCCTAATCAGTCCTTGCCTTTCGAAATACATGTACATCCTGTCCCTCAGGATTCCCTCCAACAACTTGCCCACCACAAGCATCAGGCTCACTGGTCTATAGTTCCCTGGCTTGTCCTTACTACTCTTCTTCAATAGTGGCACCACGTTAGCCAACCTCCAGTCTTCCGGCACCTTACATGTGAGTAACGATGATACAAATATCTCGGCAAGAGGCAAATGCAGAAATTTGCCAAAAAAAAAACAATTATAGGCATGTATAGTGAACAAGTAGCTTTTCAGTGGTGACTCTTCACTGAGGTTTGAGTATCTACAAGGTGTTTGTTACAGGTAAAAGGATAGAATTTGTATTTATTTCAAGGAGACTGTTTACTCCAATCCTTGCATTGTGTCATATAGATGGTGTTTTTCTCCTTACAATAAACTTGGATACATTGTACACATTCACAAGAGACTGCCAGTCACCAATAGCTCTGTAAATGAACGAGAAATGTAAAATTTATGGTCAATCAAATCAGGTTTCACTCCAGGATGGGACAAACCCAGTCCGATTATCAGTCAGAACACAGTTCCGTCGCCCTTTCTACAGACGCTGTCTGGGAATCCCAACATTTTTGGGCTTTCTCTCAGATTTCTAGCTTCCACAATACTTTGCTTTTGTGTTACCATACTTTTGAATGTCCTTTGCTCGTTTTCTTTCGTTTTCGCCTGCATTGTTACAGTGTTCCGGATTGCTTTGCCAGATGTTATTGCAGAAAACACGATGAACCATGATCCTGCCAAGGAGAGTCAGTGCTCCAAGGACGAACAAGGAAACAGCACGCAACTGGAGCCTGGAGATAATTTGTTACAGCTCCTGGTCCAAAACTTCAGGAAGGGTGGAGTTTTGCATTCCAGTCTTTAAATTACCCTGTGATTCCTAGCTAGACACACTCCTCCACTTCTATAAATTACACTGAACTCTAATTTCTGAAAGAATCTACATGGGGCTCAGGTCTTAGGTTTTGCAAAACCGAGCTCAGGTGCAATTAAACAATTTAAATAGATTTCTTTGTTCCTTTGGACTCCAGATACCTCATCCAGTGCCTGGATGAATTAGCTGCTAATTTAGCACCATTGTTCACCTCCAGTAGACTGCTGGAGCCTAACTAATGACACATTTTTAATTAGAATAAAGTTTTAAAATTAACAACTTTACTGACTAAGTTGTTTACATAGATAACTCAGAAACTAAAACCAGTGTTTGTTAAACTAAGTGCTACAACATTAACACGTACAGGTAGATATATATGCCATCTACAAGATGCAGCTCACCTCCATCCATAACACCTTCCAAAGCAACGACTACTACCACCTAGAAAGACAAGAGTAGCAGATGCATAGGAACATGCAAGTTCCCCTCCAGACCACTCCCCATCCTGACTTGGAAATATATCGCTGTTCCTTCAGTGTGACTGGGTCAAAACCCTGGAATTTCCTCCCTAACAGCCATGTGAATGTCCTACACTCTAAAGACTATAATGGTTCAAGATTAGAATGATTAGAATTCCGACAGTGTGGAAACAGGCCCTTCAGCCCAGCAAGTCCACACTGACCCTCTGAAGAGGAGTCCACCCAGACCTATTCTCTCATTTCTCTACACTTCCTCTGTCTAATGCACCTAACACTACAGGCAATTTAGCATGGCCAAAACACCTGACCTGCACATCTTTGGATTGTGGGAGGAAACACGAGCACCCGGAGGAAACCCATACAGACACGGGGATAACATGCAAACTCCACACAGACAGTTGGCAGAGGCTGGAATCGAATCTGGGTCCCTGGCGCTGTGAAGCTGCAGTGCTAACCACTGAGCTACCATGCCACCATAGAATTCTGGTCTCCCTCCTATTGGTAAGATATTGTGAAACTTCAAAAGGTTCTGAAAAGATTTACAAGGATTCCGCCAGGGTTGGAGGGTTTGAGTTATAGTGAGAGATGGGGCAGTTTTACCTGGAGCATCAGAGGCTGAGGGGTGATTTTATAGAGGTTTATAAAATCATGAGGGGCATGTTTAGAACATAGAACATTATAGGCCCTTTGGCTCTCGATGTTGCACCGACCTGTGAAACCAATCTAAAGCCCATCTAACCCACACCATTTTCCATTATCATCTATATGTTTATCCAATGACCATTTAAATGCCCTAAATGTTGGCAAGTTCACTACTGTTGCAGGACAGACATTCCATGCGCCGACCGCTCTCTGAGTAAAGAACCTACCTCTGACATCTGTCCTATATCTATCACCCCTCAAATTAAAGCTTAGTCCGATCATGCTAGCCATCATCATCCGAGGAAAAAGGCTCTCACTGTCCACCCTAATCATCTTGTATGCCTCTATTAAGGCACCTCTTAACCTTCGTCTCTCTAACGAAAACAGCCTCAAGTCCCTCAGCCTTTCCTCGTAAGACCTTCTCTCCATACCAGGCAACATCCTGGTACATCTCCTCTGCACCCTATCCAATACTTCCACATGCTTCCTATAATAGGTAAATAGGTAAAGGTTTTATTTCCCTGGGGTGGGGGGAGTCCAGAACTAGAGGGCATAGGTTGAGGGTGAGAGGGGAAAGATTTAAAAGGGGCCTAAGGGGCAACGTTTTCACACAGAGGGTGGTGTGTGTATGGAATGAGCTGCCAGAGAAAGTGTGGAGGCTGGTACAATTACAACATTTGAAAGGCATTTGGATGGGTATACGAATAGGAAGGGACACAGGCCAAGTGCTGACAAATGAGACCAGATTCTGTTAGGATATCTAGTCGGCATGGTCGCGTTGGACCAGAGGGTCTGTTTCCGTGCGGTATGTCTCTATGACTCTAAGGCAGCTTTCCCCCATCTTTTCATAGAATCCCGACAGCATGAGAACAGGCTTTTTGGCCCTCGAAGTTCACACCGATCCTCTGAAGAGTAACCCAGCAAAACCCATTCCCCATTATTTCACATTTACCCCAAACCCACACACCCCTGAACACTATGGTCTTCTGAAGAGTATGTAGGAAGGCCCAGTCAGTGACAGCTCCAATCCACAAATAAGTAGAAAAACATCTTAATTAGATGCTAAGTTAATTGAACTGGGTTGAGGCATTGAAGTGTCCATTCCTGTTATTTTGTTCCTATTCCAATATGCCCCCTCTCAGTTCACAGGAAACTGTCAATTTTCTTTGCTTTTTATGCCCAGATTTTGGGGATGATGTTGAGAAAAATGGTACCAGGAATGAGAAATAGACACAGAGATGCAGGATGGGAATTATCTATTACAGAGTAGGTTAAAGGGAGATGGAATAGAGGTGCTCAAACTTAAAGAAGGTTTTGATAGAGCATATAGGGGAGACCTCTTTCGATAGGCAGGAAGACCAACAAAGGACACAGATTAAACACCTTGGCTTAAAGAGTGATGAGGAGCTTTTCATTTTACACAATAAGTTGTCGTGATCTGGAAATGCCTGAAAGGGCAGTGGAAGCAGGTCCAAATGAAGATTGCAAAAAGGATTTGGTAGAACTACGCGGAATGGGATTAGCTGGATTGCTGTTTCAGCAAACAGGCATAAAGACAATTTGCCAGATGGTCTCATTCAGTACTGTATCATTTTATAGGAAGGAAAGTAAATCCTGGCCAACATGCAAATAACTAGCTCAAAGAAATCAAAACTCATTCTACAAGAACACCATCTGGTGTGTTTAGGAAATAACTTGTCCTCAGTCCCATTCTGAAGTGCCATCAGATTGAGTCTGGTACCTTTGAACTCCATTTTCAAACTTTATTTGATGTATAAAGAAACAAAAAAATAGGGAGCGGGGGTGGTCATTCGATCTGATCATGCAATATGATCATGGCTAATCCTCAATGTATTGTCATACTCTTGCCCACTCCCCACATCTCCCGATGCCCCTCATGTTGCGTCGTCTATTTTGTTCTTAAATATGTCCAGTGACTTGCCCCAAAGCCTTATTTGATAGAAAATTCCACAGGTTAACCACTTTCTGAGGGAAGAAATTTCTCATCACTTCATCCTGAGATCAACCACTTGTTCTAGTACATCAGCTCTGCATCCACTCTTTCCAATCCTGCTTGGACATTTATACATCCAGTCCGAGCCAACTTCCCCTCACAGGACAAACTGACCATGCTAGGAAGCAGTCAGATGAACCGTCACTGCACTCCCTCTTTGATGAGTGAATCTTTAAATAAGGAGATTAAAATGGCACACAATACTCCAGGTGTGGTCTCACCGAGGCCCTGTATGGCTGCAGTAAGGCTTCCTTGCTCCAGTACTCAAATCCTCTTGCAATGAAGGCCCACATACCATTGCTTTCCTAATTGCTTGTTGCACCCTCATGTTTCCTTTCAATGATTGGTATACAAGGACGTGCAGATCCCCTTACACATGGTAAATTATGTGCTGTTATTCTGCTTATCCTATCAAAGTACACTCAATATGTTTTTCTTAGCCATGTTTAGGCCATATTTTCTGCTGTGGCTTTGTGCCAGAAAGGAATAAATAATGGTTGCAATGCATCGATTCTTAAATAGGAGTAATTGCTTACATTCTGTCATGCTTTTTAAATTAGTTACCCAGTCTAGCCAACATACCCCTCATATCCCTGTAGTTTCCTTTTGTTTACCTGTAAAACTCTAGCTTTGGACTTGACCATTTTGATTTCCATCCCAATGAAGGATTACATCATTTTATGCTCCCGCTTCCCTAAAGGGACATCACCTAATAAGAAAATTAACTAGCTCCTCTCATTGCACAACACCAAATTCTGAACAGCCTGTTTCCACATTGGTTCCTCAGTGTATGGGTCTAAAAAGAACGTTGTACACAATCTATGAATTCATCTGCCACTTGTAATATTGCTCATGCGATTCACCCAGTCTGTATATATAGATTTGCTAATGTGCCTCATCCAGTCTATATATATAGATTTAATCACCCATAATTACTGAAGCACCCTTGTTATATTCTTCCCTAATTTACAGTGCCTGTGTTTTCCTTGCATTAACGTAACTATTTGGATGCCTGTGGGCAATTCTCACTGATGCTTTCCATCCCTTTTCACTTCCTAGCTCCACCTAGTCTGATCTACATCTAGACTTTGAGCCAATATCTTTTCTCACTATTGCTCTCAAGTCACCTTTTGCTAATAATGCCATGATACCACCTTCTCCTTTTTGCCTGTCCGTTCTAAATATTTTTTGATATTTATTTCCCAGCCCTGATGACCCTGAAGCTATATTTCTGCAACTACAATCATTTTACACCTATTTACAGCTATTTATACTATTCATCTGTTTAGTTTATTGCAAGTGCTCCATTAATTCAGATACAGCCACCTGGACTTTGCTTTCTCAACTTTTTTATACTCTGGCCCAATTTGCTGGTAGCCTTTGTTTCCTCTGCCTTCCACTTTTTTGTTTTCTATATTTCAATCTTTCATTTCTATTTTTGTTTCTCTCCATTGAGTCTCCCCTTTCAGGTTCTCATCTCTCATTCTGGTGTTAACCCACCCCCAAAGTACCTGGAGAGAGGATATGGGGACCCAATCTGCTGGTGTGCGACCTTTCCAGCTTATAGAGGTCTCACTTTCCCCAGAATTAGTTCCAAACCTCAGGAATCAAAATCCCTCCCTCCTTATCTAATCTTCAGATACATATTTTCATCTGGTCTATTCTCCTATTCCTGATATCACTGGGAGTGATTCTGAGATTACTACCTTTGAGGTCCTGTCATTTCCTAGCTCCCTATATTCTGCTTGCACACAGACACCTTAGGTCTCATCTTGAGGCATTCATTTAATGGATTCCAAAACTTAACTTGGAACCCAAGCTCCAGCGCTGCCTTCTCCAACCATTCTGGAATTTCTCTCCTGCTTAAAGATGGTCCTTAATCTTGCCACTGATCCAAGATTACACCTTTTGCACACATTTCCCAATACCTCCTGTCGCTGGTCAACTGTTGCCAGATAATGTCTCTCTGTGCAGTGCCTTATAAACGCAAACTCCCGTTGTTTCACCTCTCCTATACCCTCATGGTAGCTGAGCCTCCCAACATTTGACACAATATTGCTGCTACCTCCCCCATCCACCAGAACATGTTTCTGTTAGGATGATACTCAGTGGTGTAAAGATACACCCACCTCAACATTTCTTTACAAAGCACAGATCTTGGCACTGCTAATGCATTTCACTTCTGTGTGGGATGCAGCTGGCTTTGGGAAATTAAACAACCAAACACCCAACAGCAAAGTGAAGCTATTTCAATATCAGAGAATTGGTGTAGAGCTGAAGGTTCCAGGGTAATGATTGCATTTAAGAGAAAGGAAACAAAGCAACAAGTCTCTTGCTGGGAGCTGAAGATCATTAAGAGGAATCAAACTCTACTATTAACAGACAAAGCAGAAGCTTTCAACATGTTGAAATCGCAGGAATATTCAGCCAAGCTCGAGTCCTGAAGCTGCATTTGACTCCCTCAAATCTGAACAGTCTGGTTCCCAGTGCCCAAGTAACTTATTTCAAATTTGTTGCTTTGGGAACCTGTAAACTTGCTTTGGAAAAGGGTCATTTTGAGCACCATTCACTTGAAAACAGAGTGGATCCCAAGCTGCAGTTAGACGGTCGCACTTGGAGACAGCAATGTCAGCTGGAAAACTTCAGCTAAGTTAGGACAGTGATTCTGCTCCAACAGGTCACTGTTCTCATGGTCCCCAAACCCCACACTCTCAGTCGGCACAATATGGAACCTCAGTAAGGGGTCCATGTGGGAAAACATCTGGGAAGCACTGATCTAAAAGCAGGCCAAGAGCTAAAGATTTAACTTTAGGTTCAAATCTTAAAGGAAATTAACTTTTCTTAAGTTATATTGTTTTACTGCAGTCATATTACAACAATACCAACAGGAGAGAGACCAAGTCCCACCCGCTGCACAGCCAAAAGGGCCCTTGAGGCACAGTGATAATGTCCCTACCTCTATCCTCCAACAGGCCTGGTTTCAAGTTCCACCTGCTCCAAAGGCAGGTCACATCTCTGAAGGTCTGTAACATCTCTGAACAAGTTGATTAGAAAATACCTAAACACTTGCAAAACAGCAGCTTAGAATGATGAGAGTATTGATGTAGAAGTTTTCAGTAATATGCATCAATGTAGCGCATAAAAACACTATATGGGTCCCTTGAAGACAGATACCAACATGCCTTTGTAACCACCTCCTCTCATCTGTGTACTTCCATATAATCCTCAAACCTCTCTTTATCTTTACCTGATGAGAAGTTGAGGCTGCATTATAGGTTTCGGGGAAGATCAGTTCCCACATTCTGCCAATCCAAGTACATACTCTTTATGTCCCTGCTCCACATTCCAGTTCCTCACTAATTACCAACTCAATGTCATTAGTTCCAATTCTTGAATGTTCTCATTTTTGCTACTAACTTGTGTGGAACTTATCAAATGTTTTCTGTAAACAGCACCATGGCTGAAAGTCTCTTGAAACCAAATTAGGTGAGTCAGATAATGTCACACCCCATCACAAACCCAAATTGATATTTGCTCAATCACTCTGATGTTCGATTCCAATAAAATGGCTCGGGTGATACCTTTTATCTCCCTCGCTAAATGACTGGATGCCTGTGGCGTTATCCTGGAATTCCCTCCCCAAAGGCACTGTTGCGGTCATGCCCCAACCCAGGGAATGTGGCAGGTTCACCACCCAACTATTGTAAAGCAATCTGGGGTATAAATGCCAGCCACACCCATATGCTACGGAAGACCAGAGTAACAGTGGGGCATTTGGAATTCAACTCCACAATTTCTGGACTTTGTAAAATTGTGATTAGCACAGCTGCAGCTTCTAAATCTATTTATTTTATACCCAGGGATGATGAGGGTTCTAGTGGCATAGTGGCAGTGCCCTAACCAGGTTCAAGTCTGACCAGCTTCAGGGCTGTGAATAACATCCCTGAACAGGTTGAGTCAAAAAACATATAGAAGATCTGCTTTATTAATTTCGCCATTCCCATCTTTTTCAAAATTTATACTAAATCCACTAAGTTCCTTCCCTTGACTTATTTTTAAATTAGATTGTACGGCTGCCATTTTTTTTCTCTTTTGTTCACTGGGAGAACAGATTCACTTTAATCTCATTGACCACTTTTTAAAAACACAATTCATGGGATGTGGGTGCTTCTGGCTATGATAATTAATGCCCACCCCTAACTGTCCAGAGAGAAATTAAGAGTCAGATTGCTAAGAGTCTGGAGATGCATATAGGCCAGACTGTGTAAGGATAGTAGATTTCCATCCCTAAGGGATATTAGTGTGAGAATGTATATAGGGTAGAAGCAGGCAGGGTAAGAGTTACATGCTGAGTTTAGTGAAACAAGTGGTTCAGCTGAGCATGACTCTGATCAGCTAAGACCTTATAGTTAACAATGGGGTGCTGGAGGCAAGGATAAGGGGTTAACAAGGTGGAAAAGCATTCATTATGTAGAGCCATTTAACAAGATGAGGTACCATTCAGTATGTAGTGTCAGTTAACAAGGTGGAAAGTATACATTATGTGAAGTCAGTTATTCATTGTGTAACAGTAGATGGCTTAATCTTTACTATTGACACTCACTGATTATAATGGTCACCCAATTAACATGTATGCTGCCTTACCTGGATGCTCCTCCCTGTAAAATGATGCAAGTTCATTGAGAAACTGCTATTCCAGAGAAGACTGTGAACTCATGTCTCTATGTACATGGGCGATCGTTCTTTCTCCCTCCAGGGTCCGGAATAAAGATGAAGGAGGTAAAACCACTCTGCCTCTCTGAGCGTTTTGCTTTTTTTTTGGGGGGGGGGGGGGGGGGGAGTGAGAGGGGGGGGTTAAGGAATTCCTGATGAAGGGCTTTTGCCCAAAATGCCAATTTTCCTGCTCTTTGGATGCTGCCTGACCTGCTGTGCTTTTCCAGCACCACACTCTCAACTGTTAAATGATGATTGACAATAGTTACATTTTAGTTACAACTTATTACAGATTTTTACTGAAATCAAATTTCACCTTCTGCCATGAACAGATTCTAAACCATGCCCTGGTCTGAAGTTCAGTAGTGCTAGTCCAGTGACATTACCACTAAGGCACTGCCTCCTCAACTGGAGTAGAATGGTCCCATATCGTCTGGAGAAAACAGAACTGTCACTGCTGAAAGGTATAAATGTTTGACAGGATAGATGTAGAGAGGATGTAGACCCCTTGCTGGAGAATCTAAGTTTGGATATGGGGATGGGCAGTCAGGTGTAGTATCAGGATAATTGAAATTGAGATTTGGAGAAATATCTTCACTAAGAAGATTGTGATTCTTTGTAATTCACTGCCCAGACCGCTCTGCATGTTCAAGTGTGGAGCATAGTCAAGGTAGTGATGAATACATTCTTGGGTACAAAGTGATTAAGAGAATTGGGGAATATGTGAATAGAGCTAGAAACGGGAGTCAATAGAGGAGCCACAATCTCACTGAATGGCAGAACAGGCTGGAAGGGACATCTGACCTGCTCTTGCTCCAATTCCATAAGTATTTTCTAAAACCTTTTTATTTGTCCATCAGATGTAGGTATCACTGATTGGGCTAGCATTTATTGCTTAGCCCTAATTGCCCAGAGGGCAGTTTAGGGGTATCACAGTGGCTCAGTAGCTAGCACTGCTGCCTCACAACACCATGAACCCAGATTCAATTCCAGCCTTGGGTGACTGTGTGTGCGCGCAGTTTGCATATCCTCCCCATGTCCGCCTGTGTTTCCCCCAGGTGCTTGGGTTTCCGTCCAAAGATGTGCAGGTTAGGTGGACTGGCCATGATAAATTACTGTGTTGAGGGATGTGTAGGTGAGGTGTGTTAGCCATGGGGAAGTGCAGGGTTATAGGGTGAGGGGTGGGTCTAAGTGGGATGCTCTTCAGAGGGTCGGTGTGTACTTGTTGGGCCTGTTTCCACACTGTAGGGATTCTATGATTCAAGAGTTAATCACATTGCTGTGAATCTGAAGTCACATATAGGCCAGACCAGGTACAGGCAGCAATTTCCCCTCCCTAAAGAGCATTAGTGACCCAGATGGGTGATTATATGGATGCTATTCACCCAGTTCTTTATTCCAGCTGTTTCGCCATTGACCACGGTGGGATGTTTGAACCCATACTTCCTGATCATTAGCCTCAGGCCCTGGATTACTAATCCAGTAACATTTCTACTATGCCTTTGCTCTCCCTCCCCTGGGTGTGTTAATTCTCATAGCTTGGAATATCCATATGCTGCTATGTCGAACAGCTAATTCATTATCTAGAAGCTGAATTTGTGTTGTAATGCACTTGTTTTGTTTGTGTGGGAACGCACACACACTGCCAATATACTCTGCTGTCCATTAAACTACTCCATTCTCTCCTCCCACTCTATTAATTAAAATGTACCCTCAACTATATTCATTATGTGAAGCTTCTTCTTCGTTCGAAAGTAATATAATTCATGAAGAATTTGGGAATTAACCAAAGCTTTCTAAAGGATCTGCACTGAGTGTGGGGAGTTATTGAAACAAGTTGATGGATTCTGGATTAGTGGTGCTGGAAGAGCACAGCAGTTCAGGCAGCATCCAAGGAGCTTTGAAATCGGCGTTTCGGGCAAAAGCCCTTCATCAACTTTTTATTCCTGATGAAGGGCTTTTGCCCGAAATGTCGATTTCAAAGCTCCTTGGATGCTGCCTGAACTGCTGTGCTCTTCCAGCACCACTAATCCAGAATCTGGTTTCCAGCATCTGCAGTCATTGTTTTTACCTTTTTAACAAGTTGATGGAGCTTGATATAAAAGTGTACATACACCATACTCTTATCAGCTCATAGATCTGCCAAACCTCAGGACAAATTATAACAGAGTTGGGTCAGGCACATATTCATTACACAGCATAATGGACCAGTCAACATCTCAACAATTCTCTCCATCAGCCAAACAGTCGATTCTGATATTGTCAACATTAAACAATAATGACCAAAAGAACTGTGGATGCTGTAAATCAGAAACAAAAACAGAAGTTGTCGGAAAAGCTCAGCAGGTCTGGCAGCATTTGTGGAGAGAAATCAGAGTTAATGTTTCCGGTCTGGTGACCCTTCCTCAGAACCCGGAACATTAACTCGGATTTCTCTCTACAGATGCTGCCAGATCTGCTGAACTTTTCCAGCAACTTCTGTTTTGTTTAACAGTAGAACACCTCTAACATTAATGTCTACTTTATATTTGAAGTGGGGATCAGCACTTTGAGCTTCCCGTTGAAGAAATTAGGCATCTGTCATTCTCCATGGTTTTCCAGAATTCTGCTTTGACAGATACATTATGTACAGCAACACACACACACACACACACACACGACTGAAAAGCAGCTCAGTATAATTACAAAACCATGAATCAGCCACACGCATGGTTCCACTGAGGCAAACAAAGCATCAGGTGACTGAATGTGACAAATTAGCAGGTCATAGCTGGAACAGAAGACAAGATGCTTTTAAAATGAAACACCAAGATCAAACAAGTATAAATGATGGGCAAGATGTTAACTCACTCCAAACAAATTCAATGTCCGAAGTAACATCTGGGTCAATGACTCATTACTTAGAGTATCTCAATTTTCATGTCTGTCTTTATGGCAGAGTGATGCCTTACAATGGGATGTAATTAGAATGACAAAGCATTTACGACACAAAAACAGGCCATTTGATACACGAGGTCCACTCTGTTGCTTATGGTCCACTTGAGTCTCCTCACACCCAGCCAGAATATTCTTTCTTCTTCCCACTCATCAACCTGGCTTTTTCTTAAACATATCTATGCTAACTACCGAAACCATTCCCTTCAGAATGGAAGGGTCTGTTTTGAAGAAACTTTAACTTTGCTTTCGCTTCGGCGGGTCGGTGTGGACTTGTTGGGCCGAAGGGCCTGTTTCAACACTGTAATGTAATGTAATGTAAAATGTAATTTCTCCCACAGATGCTGCCAGACCTGCTGAGCTTTTTCAACAGTTATTATTTTATAATTACGGCCTTGGTTTCTGATTCACCCCCCCCCCCCCATCTTGGTTGGACTACCCTATCAAACACGATCAACATGCAGACCATCAGCAGGTCTCCTCTTAGCCAGTTTCTTTTCTACAGACACAACCTGTTCAATCTCGTTTTATAGTTTGAACTTTGCATTCTGTTATAATTTAACAGAAAAAACTTGTGCAAATTCCTTGCCCTGCAGTGACCAGGACACGCTGCTTGTCTCTTAACAAAAAGTTCAGCAGACAAACAGAAAAGGCGACAATAAACTTTATCCAAGAAACAAAACAGTCATGAAAACAAACTGACCTGCAGCCTCTACAAGGTCTGACTCCTTACAGCAGTACTGGCTGGCAGTAAAGCATGGTCAAATTACAATGTTGGAGTAGATTACTGCAGAGAGGGCAGCACGGTGGCTGCGGTTAGCATTGCTGCCTCACAGCGCCAGAGACCCGGGTTCGATTCCGGCCTCGGGAGACTGTGCAAATTCCACTCAGGGATTCTCCCCGTGGGTCTGCGTGGGTTTCCTCCGGGTGCTCCGGTTCCCTCCCACAGTCCAAAGATTGCAGGTCAGGTGAATTGGCCGCGCAAAATTGTCCCACAGTGTTCAGCAACATGTGGGTTCGGTGCATTAGTCAGGGGTAAATATAGAGAATTCGGGTAGGGGAGTGGGTCTGGGTGGGATACTGTTCGGAGGGTCAGTCTGGACTTGTTGGGCCAAGTGGCCTGTTTCCACACTGTAGGGATTCTATGATTTCTATGATGGTGGAATCTGTATTGAAAACAAAAAACGCTGGAGATCTCAGCGAGTCAGGCAGCATCCATGGAGAGAGAGCAAGCCATCTCGACTCGAAACGTTAGCTTGCTCTCTCTCTCCATGGATGCTGCCTGACCTGCTGTGATCTCCAGCGTTTTTTTGTTTCTGGTCAAATTACATCTGGCAAGAACAAATGCTCAATGATCTTAATCTTTAGTGTCTAAGCCACATTACAGAAACATAGAAAATAGGAGCAGGAGGCGGCCATTTGGCCCTTCTCAAGCTGCTCTGCCATTCAACATAGCTGATCATTCATCTCAATACCCTGTTCCGGCTTTCTCCCTGATACCCTTTGATCCCTTTAGTCCAAGAACTATAACCAACTCCTTCTTGAAAACATTCAATGTTTTGATGTCAACCGCTTTCTGTGGCAGAGAATTCCACAGTCTCCCCACTCTCTGGGTGAAGACATTTCTCCTCAGCTCAGTTCTAAATGGCCAGCCCAAATTCCTTGGCCTCACTTGGAAAGACAGAATGACTGACAAAGAATTTCTTTTGTGGGCCAATATGCTGAGCTGCCAATGCAAATCCAACAAAGAAAGCTACCCTGGATTGAGCATGTCGACAGAATGGAAGATGACACCTCCCCAACGACATGCTCCATGGGGAGGTGGCTCATAGCAAGAGGCAGGACTAAGTATTTACTGAACTGTACAAACACGCTTCTGTCAGATGCACTACCCTTTTCAACAGTATTGTCTAAATCAAAGTCTCTTACCATCTTGAAAAGTAGGGACAGATATATGGGGAGAAGATTAACTGCGAGTTCTGCAAAACGCACCTCATAGCTGTAAACTGCCTTTGCAATCGACACCCACATGGATGAGGAATGCGCAGACCTATTTGATGGGTTAACAAGATTCTCTGTGACCAACCCAAATTGTTCCAATCCAGCTTACCATAGAAAACCGCTTTGGGAAACTTCCATTGAATTCCTAGCTTGCCGCATTGTTTATGATTGCTCAATAGAACCTCTGTTAGAAGGACAATCCTCTATTGTACGGGACACCATCCGAAACACTCAGCTAATTTCACCACTGAAGGCTGGAAACACAAGAGGATTCATCAATCTAGAGGGTTCTATTGCATCTTGGCCTGCACATTAAAGACCATTTGATTAATTTCACACACAATATGGCACTATGAATGTTAAACCACTCCTAGCTGCCTTCTGGCTCTCAAACTACAGCTGTGATGCTTATGTGCATGGATTATCAGCTCTGCCAATGAATATACAGTGAATACAAAGTACCAGAAACAAGTTCTTCCCAAAGGCACAGCATTAACCTGCAAAAACTTAGATATTCATTTTCAGCATAGGACACAGAGAGAAAGAATGGGAGCAGATTCTCGATTCTCAAAGGTTCTTTATCATTGATATTAAGGACATTGTTTAATTTGTCTGTTTAATATCTGAAGACAGATTTGTAAAAGCTTCTGTGTAATACCAAGGGGAGAAAGGCCCTTTTAACCAAGTTTTTAACACCACCTGAAGCAAGGATGCGGGCACCATTAGAAAGCCCAGAATTTATTGAGAATTCTTTGAGCAGCTGCAGTGCATCCAGTGTACATAGGGATTAGGTAGTGCCTTTGGGGAGGGAGATCCAGGGTTTTAATCCAGTAACGGTGAAGGAAATGCAGCATAGCTCCAAGTCAGGGCAGTGTTTGACTCAGAGAGGAGCTTAAAGTTAATAGTATTCCCATACACTTGCTGCCCTTACAGTCAGGGTCAGAGGTTTAGACAGTGTAGTCCAAGGAGTAATGCCTCTGACTGAAGGCAACAACTGCTCAGATGGTTACTGGGCCAGATAAAGGGGTACACCTGACAAACGGGGCAAGGTTAGAGGAGGAAAGAGAGTGAATAAGTTGGAGAAGCTTATGCAGGGAATCCTACATCTCAGGCTGAAACAGCTGTGAAACGTTAAAACTTGAAGCGTGTAGAGGTGCTGGAAGAGGCGATAACCCCACCACAAATTCTACAACCTCCTACCTAGATCTCTTGTTCCTCAACCCTCCTTTCTCCTTATTCATCTCCAGCCTCCTGTAGATCACTTGCTGCAATGCTGCCTTCAGCCTCCCAGGCCCAATGTCATGGAAATTCCTGCTCTAAACCCATCCAGTTTTAAAGGTTCACCTTAAAATCCACTGAACGGCCCTTTATTCAGATCATTATCGGCTTTTCATCCCAAGTGCCTTTGGTTGTTAGTGCTGTGTTTACACAGGTTTTTATATTGTAAGTACAAATTGGGGATGTGACAATTGTTTAAGAGTCACCTGTGCCAATGTGAAAGCAGTCTTTAGCAGAGACACAATCAGAGAAAGGTTTTGTCACTCTGCAAGTGCGACGTTTTCATCTGTTTCATCTTTTTAAACTTCTGAAATGAATTCAAACAGTACATGATGAAGGTCTGAACAAGTCACCGGACTTTTAGATCAAATTACATTAGATTAGATTATCTACAGTGAGGAAATAAACCATTCAATCCAAAAAGTCCACACTGACCCTCTGAAGAGCAACCCACCCATCCCCACTCCCCCACCCTATATTTACTCCTGACCCATGCACCTAACACTATGGGCAACTTAGCATGGTCAATTCATCTGACCTACACATCTTTTGGACTGCGGGAGGAAACCGGAGTAAACCCACGCAGACATGGGGAGAATGTGTGAACTCCACACAAACAGTCACCCAAGGTGGGGATCGAACCCAGGTCCCTGGCGTTGTGAGGCAGCAGTGCTAACCACTGAGCCACCATATCGCCCCACTGGAAATGTTAACTCTGTTTTCTTCACACAGATGCTGCCAGACTTGCCAGCAATTTATGTTTTTGTTTCTAATGGTACCTCCTCCACTAAGGCATTTAGCTTGCTTGTGAAATACAGGAGCAGAGCAAGTTCACATCGAGTTTAATAGCTCCCATTATTAACATTTAAGAATCCATGCACCAGTGAAGAGGAATAGGGTCTGGGTGCATTGTAAATGGCTACAAGACAGAGGAGAAAGTGAGGACTGCAGATGCTGGAAGGGCTTCCTGAAGAAGGGCTTATGCCCGAAACGTCGATTCTCCTGTTCCCTGGATGCTGCCTGACCTGCTGCGCTTTTCCAGCAACACATTTTCAGCTATAAGACATAGAACCATAGTGCCCGCACAGAATGAAAACAAGCTATTTGGCCCACTGAGACCATTCTGACCCTCTGAAGAGAATCCCACTCATAGTCACCCCAGACCCATAACCCAGCATTTCCCATGGCTAACCCATCTAGGCTGCACAATCTTGGACACTATGAGCAATGCCGCACGGCCAATCCACCGAACCTTCACTTCTTTGGACTGGGGAGGAAACCAGAGCCTTCAGAGGAAACCCACGGACACACAGGGAGAATGTCTGTATGGAATTTGCACAGCTGCCTGAGGGTGGAATCGAACCCAGGTCCCTGGTGCCGAGAGGCAACAGTGTTAACCACGTGTCACCGCCCTGCCCAAGTTCCTGAAGAAAACATGCCACTTCTCCAATAGTCTCACAAATGCCCTCAAGATCCCCTTAACTGTAATAGGTTGGCTACGTTTGCATATGAAACACTAATTAAAATTACAGCATCTACATGAGAGGAATAAGGACTATTCAATGATGAGTCATACTTTTCTGCTTCGTTCAATCTGCAGCACATCACAGAAAGAGAATATTTCAAATCCTCTGGGCATATTGTTAGTGTTTAAGAATTTTAGTTTTATTGAAGTCATGACTTTTCCTTTGTTGCCTTTGCTTAATCCAGACTTCCTTCCCCACTCAATTTCCCTTTGTTTCCAATTTGACCATAATTCACCAGATTGTCTCCTTCAGCATTCCAGCCCCTTGCTCAATCTCTGAATCTCATTAAGAAGATTGATTGTTGATCCCATTATCAAACCAGGGATTCAGCAATTTCAAGTTGGGAGGACAAGAGAAGACATCTTAACCAACAGGATGCCCCATTCCTGAAAAGTTCTGCAACTAAGGCATGGGGCAACTGTCTCAAACTCTCACCTACTTCAACATTTGAAAAGACAAGATGCTGGCGATCACAATGGGTCAGACAGCATCCATGGAGAGAGAGCAAGCTAACGTTGAGTCTAGATGACTCTTCATCAGAGCTGATGTGAAGTGCGGAGGGGACAACATCAAGGCAAGGGGTGGAGGGGTTGGAATGCTGGGGGTAGAAAGGATGTTGATAGTTCAGATTAAGTGATGGGAATGTGAGTTTGGCAGAACAATGGTGTGTATAACTGTCTAACAGGAAAGAACAAACAGTCCCACGGGGGTGGGGCGCGGAGGAGAGAGGACATGGTAACAGAGAATGCAACAAGTAAAGCTACAAGAATTTGAGATTGTGAATTCACTCCCATTCCTTCCCCTGCTTTTTGCTTTACCTGTCACATTCTCTGTCACCATGTCCGTCCTCCCACCCCTCCCCCCACTCTAGTGGGACTGTCTGTGCTTTCCAGTCTGGCAGTTAGACACACCATTGTTCTGCCATTCTCACATTCCCAACACTTAGTCTGAACTATCAACATCCTTTCTCTCCCATCACTCCACTCCCCAAACCCCAACACCATTGCAGAAATGCTGCCCCCTCCACACTTCATGTCAACTCTGATAAAGAGACTCCACAACCACCTGATGAAGGAGCAGCACTCCGAAAGCTAGTGCTTCCAAATGCTGTAAACCTGTTTGACTATAACCTGGTATTGTGATTTTTTAACTCTGAAGAGGAGACGTCTAGATTCAAAAGTTAGCTTGTTCTCTGCCTATGGACTCTGCCTGACCTGCTGTGATCTGCAGAATTTTTTGTTTTCAGTACAGATTCCAGCATTTGCTCCTGCTTCAAGCGAATCCCACAAACACTTTGTCTACATGCTGCAAGTGTTTGAGGCAGACAGCCAATATAATTCAACTGCTGAAAGAATATATTGCTGGGGTTTGGGGGAGGGGTGGAGAGCTGAGGGTAGAAAAGGCAAGTTCCTGAAACATCTCACTTTGTAATTGTCAGGGTCTCTCTCTTCATCCTGAAGAAGGGTTATACCCAAAACTTTGACAAGTCCTGAAGGTTTACACCAGAAATATTGACTCCACCTCCTGATGCTGCCCGACTTGCTGTGTTCTTCCAGCCTCCTACTTGTCTCTCTCTTCAGCAGTACTCATCTAGCCAACGGTTAAAAGAAAATACACTGAAAGTGGTCTCAGTAGTCTGGCTGTCAGTTCGGAAATGCTCTTGATGTATGGTAAAGTGGCTAGTCCTTTGGGTTGTGGCATGTCCTCGTTCCGTTGTCTTTCCCTTAGGCATCTGTTGATGAAATTGTGCAGGTATCCGTTTTTGGCGAATACATTGTATAGGTGTTCTTCTTCCTCTTTTTGCAGTTCTGGTGGATTGCAGTGTGTTGTGGCCCTTTTGAATAGTGTCTTGATGCAACTTCTTTTGTGTGTGTTGGGGTGGTTGCTTTCGTAGTTTGTTGCTTGTCATCTGTGTGTGTGGCTACTAAGGATAGCTGGACACCAACTAGCCACAAAACAACATGACCAGCTATGCTGGGTAGCCACACACGCAGATGACAAGCAACATGAATTCGACTGGGACAACACTACTATTATAGGACAAGCCAAACAGAGAACAGCCAGGGAATTCCTAGAGGCATGGCACTCATCCATAGATTCAATCAATAAGCACATCGACCTGGACCCAATATACCGACCACTGCAATGGATAGCTGGAACTCACAACCGGAAGTGGCAGATTCAAACCACTATAAATGCCGGAGGAAACATCACAGAAGCGCTTCAGAGGAGACTCCCAAGCACTGAGGATGTCACCTAGACGTCTGCAACACAAATTCCCAGCTCAACGAATTTTTTTAAATTGGTGCCAAGGAATAGTTTACAGCCACCCACGCAGGCAGATGGGGGGTTCCATAGTTTCACATCTCATCCACAGTACCTCCGACAACGCAGCACTCCCTCAACACTGCACTGCAGTGTCAGCTTGATTGTTGTACTCTGTCCTTGGAGTAGTTGGGACTTGAACCCAGAGCTTCTGAATCACAACCAATCTCCAATAATCTCCCAGACTGATCTCACCGAAAACTTGCAGATTAGAAGGGCACCACTCAGCCCCCTACCATGTTCATGCTAGCTTTCTACAATAGCAACTCAATGATTCACGTAAGGAAAAGTCCTGCCTTTTCCTTATTGTTCGGCAAATTATAGTTACTTGCTACTTCTGTCCAAGGTAAAGTTAACTCGATAATTTCCCCAATCTAGCACACCATTTAAATTGTGTAACATTCCCCTATTCACTCAATTGTTTGGTTTACAGCAATCTCTCTGCTGTAATCAGGAGTCATTGCTGCAATTCCAGTCATGAATTCTAGTTTGTAGTCGTTCACAGTGACTCTTTCAAATTAGCCCTCTCACTGCATCCCATCTTAAATTGTTCTTCATCTCCAGTGCATTGGTTGATATCATGCTGTCAATGTTCACTTACACTGAAACATACAAAATTGGAGCAAAGGTTTTTGCTTTTATATTCACTGACGGGACGTGGGCATCATTGGCTGTGCAAACATTTATTGCCCCTCTCTACCTGATAGGAGAATAGGTGATCAAAACTTGGTCAAAGATGGTCAAAAATGGGCGCCTTAAAGAGAGTGAGCGAGCAAGAGAGAGTGTGGGAGGTGGGGTTTTAGGGAAAGGCATTCCAGAGTTTTGGGCTCGGGCAAAAAAACGAGGATTTGGAAAGGCCAGGATTGGAGAGCAGGTGTACCTAGAGGGACTGGGGGCTGCTCACATTAGATGCAATTTCTCTTTGGAGCAGGGCTTAGATCCAGAGGCCTCCACCTCAGAGGTAACAGCCTTACCACTGAATCAGGTACGTCACCTTTCTCTGCACTGCTGGTTGTGGCTCAGTTAGCACTCTTACCATTGAGTTTATGGGCCCCACTCCCTCTCCAGGACTTGAGCACAGAAAGTTGACACTTCCCTCCACACTGAGGAGTACTGTCAGAGGCAATACCTTTCAAATGAGATATTAGACAGGGCTCAATCACCCCTCTCAGGTAGGCGTACACAATCCCACAGTACCAGTTGAAAGAAAAGGTTGTAGTTAGTGTTCTTTGACTGTAACTAGGAAAACTTGTTATATATGCTGAAGTGGGGACTGAGGGGGTGCTAAACGATAGGTGACGGTGGAGCCCAGAGAGACAGAGAGACACACAGATACAGAGGACTTCAACAGTTTCCTCATGTCCCCTTCCCCCACCTCACCCTAGTTCCAAACTTCCAGCTCAGCACTGTCCCCATGACTTGCCTATCTTCTTTTCCACCTATCCATTCCACCCTCCTCCCTGACCTATCACCTTCATCCCCTCCCCCATTCACCTACTGTAGTCTATGCTACTTTCTCCCCACCCCCACCTAGCTTATCTCTCCACCCTTCAGGCTCTCTGCCTTTATTCCTGATGAAGGGCTTTTGCCCGAAACGTTGATTTTGCTGCTCCTCGGATGCTGCCTGAACTATTGTGCTCTTCCAGCACCACTAATCCAGAATCTGGTTTCCAGCATCTGCAGTCATTGTTTTTACC
>NC_057741.1:37763509-37782631 GCF_004010195.1 Chiloscyllium plagiosum
GAGAGAGAGAGAGAGAGAGAGAGAGAGAGACAGAGAGACAGAGAGACAGAGAGAGAGAGAGAAAGACAGAGAGAGAGAGAGAGAGAAAGACAGACAGACAACAGTTGGACAAAGGAATGGGTAATGGTCAGCCTAGGAGAATGAAGAGCTGCTAATGGGAACCGTTAGTAACTGACAATGGGTTGGTTGTGGTAGCAGCCCAGGTAATGACAAGGCCTGGTGTGTGGGGTTTGGGTAAGGACATGGGAGAAGGTTCTCAGGCCCGAAAATTATTGAACCTGTTATTGAGTCCAGAAGGCTGCAGCATCTCAATTTTCAGCTGGGGACCCTGCAGCGTTCAGGACTCAATATTTTGAGTTCAAAAATTGACAGTGACTACACATCAAAAGTACGATATGGTAATCCTTCCAGTCATGCAAGGTACCTATGTGGTTTAAACAGGAGTCTGCCCCGATCCCCTTTTTAATAAAGAAACTATACAAACAATTTAATAGAGGATTGGTGGTTTGAAAGATAATTATCGTTGCAGGAATCAGTTTGTTAAATCCTGAAAGAAATGGTTAAAAGTAGAAATGCTTCCAAATTCCAAGTAGAATAATATATAGCAATATTTAAATTGATATCCTTTTGCAGAGAGGTAGGACTACACAGAATAAAATAAAAGAAAGAACACTGGAGATCTGAAACGAAAACAAAGTGGTGAGGGAGCTCAGCAGGTCTGGCAGAGTCTCTGGGGTGAAGAACATTAGAATACATCAGAGCTTGCCTTGACTGTTTTGCATGTGATTACCCCCTATTGTAAACAGGCTTGACCAGTTAGGTGTGCTAATTTGTTTTCCGGTTTTGTAGTTTGTTGACAATTCTGCATCTATTTCTGGGAACATTTGTCGTAATTATATCTATAATTAACTAGTAAGAATTTCTTCAATGACTCTGCCTCTTAAAATTCTTGTGTTGTCTGTCCCATAGTGTATGGAGCGAAAAAGTGAGCACTGCAGATGCTGGAGATCAGAGTCAACCGGAACTCTGAACAAACACATTGACTTGGATCCCATCTAGCACCCCCTGAGAAAAAGAACAGGAAATGATGTCACCACAAGAAATGTCATCACCAACCCAAGGAAACTCAAACATATAAAAAGAAAGTGGGCTACACCACCAGAGGCTCACTGACGATGTTACCTCGTATGGTGACAAAACGTCTGAAAACGAACCTTCCAGCTCATCAAGCAAACCTACATCCATGTTTCTTGAGTGCTGTTGGGGCTGCACCCATCCAGGCAAGTGTGGGTATTCCATCACACTCCTGACTTGTGCCTTGTAGACTTTGGGGAGTCAGGAGATGAGTTGCTCACTGCAGGATTTCTAGCTTCTAACCACTATTTATATAGGGAGTCCAGTTCAGTTTCTGGATAATGGTAACCCCCAGGATGTTCAATAGTAGGGAATTCAGTTATGGTAATATTATCAAATCGTGAGTGGATAAAATGTGAGACTTAGCACCAGGGTTGAAGTTAACGTCATGCATTGGCATTGTGGTAATGTGATTTTAAATCAGCTTTCTTTTCTTAAAGACTGGAATCATGAACAATATTTTTTTGGTGGCAGTTCAGACAGCTAATCTCCCTACTCCACCCACCACACCAAGGCTGACTGTTCCCAGATCACAATCCAGCAATCTACATAGTTGGCTATTAGGGAGAGATTTGGAGTGAATCACTGCTTGATGATAAAGTACATTGTTTCTTCTCATTAGTTCTGAATGATGCAGCGTTACAGGTTTATACTTGATGGATAGATGCACTTAGAGATTACAAAACAGAAGCAAGCCCCTCAGCCGTTTGAGTCAATGTCAGCTCTCTGTATAGTAATCCAGTCAGTACCATTCCCTCATACGATCCATGCAGCCCTGCAAGTTTATTCCCCACAAGTATCAATTTGATTTCCTTTGGAAATCATTGCTTCCCCTTCCAGCATCCTTTTTGGCAAGGGATTCGAGGTCATAACCACTCGCTGCATTAAAAAAAGTTCTTCCACACATCCTCTCTGGAATCTCTTGTTGAAAACTTGAAAGCAGTGTCTCACAGCTCGTTAGCTCTAATAGGCTAACAGAAAGAATTGATACATTTTCACACGTGCACATTGAGATGGGTGGAAGTAAAGACCACAAGTCTCAGTTCTGCCACTCCATAACACACTATTCGCCTTGTCATGACAATGGCCCGAACGTATATATAACATAAATACTAATGAACATATTGAACTTTGATTCCAACATGTGTCCTTTAAAAGAGGCCTTCCACAGCTAGTAGATGACTGTGGATATAAATTCAGTGACTGTTGAGTCTGGAGTGAACCCATGGAAAATCACACTGGCACAATATCAGTGAAACCTCAAACACAAAGACTAAAAGAGCAAGATATAACAAAAGGTTGACAACCAACCTCCCCTCAGTGGAGGCCATTTTTTGTAGATATGTATGTGTTTTACCTTTGCAGTGACATACAAAAGACTGATTAAAAACTCTACTCTGTGTGTGTTAGTAGAATGAGGTCCGAGAGAGTGCCACGAAGATCACAGTTCAGTACATTCATTAAACTTTGACTTCTGCACTTCAGGTAAAGAAAGGGAAAAGATGCTTCCTTATATGGAGTGCTGACAGCCAGCCACCACTGAAAGGAATGCAATTAAAAGAATTCCAATCAACCTTAACAGCCAGGAATCTTGAGATCAACGGGTCAATTATCAACATCCACACTATCAATGCCAAGGTTTAATATCTACTCTTCATGAATGAGTCACAGGTTAATGGATCAAAGAATCTCTACAGTGCACAAAGAGATTACTCGGCCCATCAAGTGTGCATCGGCCCTCTGAAAATCCCACTCAGACCCAGACACCTACCCTATCCCTGTAACCCTGGGTTTCCCATGGTTAATCCACCTATCCTGCATATCGCTGGACACTATGGGTAAATTAGCATGGCCAATCCACCTAATCTGCACATTTTTGGACTGTGGGAGGAAACCCAGGCAGACACAGGAAGAACATGCAAATTCCACACAGACAGTTACCTGAGGGTGGAATCGAACCTGGGTCCCTGGTGCTGTGAGACTGCATTGCTAACCATTGAGCTGCCATGCTGCCCATCTCACTTAAACTCAGCTTTTTTTCTGGACTTGCTTCTTGTTACTATTCTCTGTGTATATGTGTTGTGTTATTACTTCGCCTTGACTCTAACAACTACATTCATAAGATAACTTAGAAAGCTTGGCTAGATTGGCTCCTTTTAGAACATACATTTATCTGTCTTGGAGAAAGGTATCCACAACTGGATGGATCCTTTTCTAAATTAATCCTGTTGCAATCAACCAGGGTGGGCCTGGGGCTGGGGAAGACAGAGAAACAGAGAGAGAGAGAGACACACACACACACAATGAGAAGGGGAGTCAGTACACACCTCATGTTGGAAATTAACAAGTTATGTTATCTAGTCTGGAGCCATAACAAATAGAGGAACCTTGCCTGGGGATTAGTTGCAACAAAATGTTGCAATGAGTAATGTCACAGAGTCACTGGTCATAAATATTTCTATTTCTTGGCCCACCCCCATCCCTGGTGCCTAGTGGATGAGAATGTTGGACTATTTCAAATGTTAGAACAGGATAGTTCATTCCTGAATAGGTTTCACTACATTCTGGATGGAGAAGAAATAACACTGGGAGGGTGTGTCAAAAATATATCCCAATTACTGAAGAGTGAAACTGCATTTAAATCTGTCTTAATCTTGTTTTTATCAGTGCCCTGGTTTATCTCAATCATCAGGAAAATAGCAGGGCTCTGTGACAGAACTTTTTTATGATAAGATGGAGCTGTAAACACTAAGAGATTATTAGAGCAAAGAGTAAAGTGAATCAGTAAAACATTGACATTTTGCAGTTGGGTCCTGTTTTCTGAAAACTGACACACATCAGACAAACATATTCCAACTTTCAATTAAAGGTGACAGGTAAGGGAGTAGGAGACCCTGCTTATTCATTCATAATGTTTGTAAATGAAATAGAATTTACACTTTTACAACAACCAATTAAACCAGGAAGCAAGGGAAAAAAACTACATGCTTTGATAGCTGGTCATTCATAGTGAAGTCACAATGGAGCCAATTCGTATCAGATTGATCTTTCTGAGTCATGCTCACTTCAGCTGATTGAATGTACAGGAGACTGCCTAATAGTCTAATGACAATAAAGATGAATGTGGAGAGAGGGTTGTTGGGATAGGGAGTTAACATATTTGTTAGGTTTTCCCCTTCCTAATGGATTAACTGCAGTTATGAATGGGCTTTGTAATGGAACAGTTTGTAAAATTGAAGGTGATTCAAACTGATCTGAGCAATTCCAAGTACATACCAAAATCACAAAGAGCTAGCAGACAGATGTAAGTAATAATTTAAACAGGTAACTGGAATGTGGCTTTCATCACATGGGAGTTGACCAAAACAAAAGCTGGAACTGAACTGGAAAATACTGTATCAATACCAAAGTGGGCAGCACGGTGGCACAGTGGTTAGCACTGTTGCCTCACAGCGCCAAGGACCCAGGTTCAATTCCCGCTTCAGGCAACTGTCAGTGTGGAGTTTGCACATTCTCCCAGTGTCTGCGTGGGTTTCCTCCGGGTGCTCCGGTTTCCTTCCACAATCCAAAAATGTGCAGGTTAGGTGAGCTGGCCATGCTAAATTGCCCGTAGTGTGAGGTGAAGGGGTAAATGTAGGGGAATGGGTCTGGAAACCCACACAGACACTCTTCGGAGTGTCGGTGTGGAGTTGTTGGGCCGAAGGGCCTGTTTCCACGCTGTAAGTAATATAATTTAAAAATTCATGAAGGAATATTTTGCATAATATTATCTGCTGGGGGAGTGACAGTGTTAATGTGATCACAGTGAGGGAATATCTGATGCAATTCACATTGTTTGCTTATAAACTAAAGACTTTAGGAAGTGCAGCTTTAATCAGTTGCAATTACAAAATAAGTTTTCTGTTTCCATAAACTGGACTAAAGATCTAAAGTCATCAGTGTTTGACTGGACCATAGGGCTGCTCCCTCAAAGACAGAGATACTGGTGAAGGTTTAACCTGAGGGTCACCACATCTCAAGTGAGGGGAGAGGTTGCGAACGAGAGTCCCTCATGATAACCTAAGGCAGTGTGGGAATTGAACCCACGCTGTTAGCATCACTCTGCAACACAAACCAGCCAACTGAGCAAACCAACTCAACATATTGGAGTAACGCCACAGTAAAAAGACAAGAAACATTTTTTAATACCAAGTGGCTAAGATCTCGAATGAGCTGAGTGTGGATGTAAATTCAATCATGAGGTTTCAAAAGGAAATCTGATCATAATCAGAGATGGTAATGATTACAGGGCTGTGGGGAAACAAGAGAGTAGCATTGGGTGAACTGTACAGACAGCCTCCACAGGGATTTTAAGTAGTCCTAAAGCAATGTCTTTGTCCCCTCCACACTTATTTTGCCTTGTGGAGCCTATTCATTGAAGTACATGGCGATTTAAAAAACTTTCTTCCTAACTAGGTGTTTAATGCGCCTTCAGGGAATGCACCTGTGCTTGGGTCATAACCTCTGAGGTTGCTTCAAGCTTGAAGGGTCCATAGTACTCTGGGTTGCTCTGTCATTTAATATCATGGCCTAACACCTCTCACCAAATTCCTCCACAGTCACAGTGTTCAAACATTTACCAACTTCAGTCTCAGAATATACTCCATGGAATCCCTAGAGTGTGGAAGGAGGCCATTTGGCCCATCGAGTCTGCACTGACTCTCCCAGACCCAGTCTCTGTATTGTATTTCATTCACCATGGCTAAACCACCTAACCTAGACATCCCTAACCACCATGGGCAATTTAGCATGGCCAATACCTAACCTGCACATCTTTGGACTGTGGAAGGAAACCGGAGCACCCGGAGGAAACCCACACAGACACGGGGAGAATGTGCAAATTCCACACAGACAGTCACCCGAAGCTGGAATCGAATCTGAGTCCTGTGAGGCAGCAGTGCTAACCACTAAGCCACCACGCCACCCTAATTCTCAACCACTAATCTCCCACAGTGCTCCCAAATAAAACTTTACAAAGACATCTTGACAATTGGCTATTTGTCACCTTGAAGTTGGTGGAAAAAGAGTAAGATCTGACTATCATTGTTAATTTGTTCTCCATTCACCCTGCCTCCAACATGAGTTTTTAAGACTTGTGCTAAAAATTTATGTCAAGCAATAACATTCTTAGTTTAGTTTCCAAGTATACTATGCAGAGTGCACCATGCAAATCACAATAGTAACTCGACCGGTTAATCAAGGTCCCGTCATAACTTAGAGTACGGAAACTATGCTTTATGGCATCAGACCAAAAAGAGTCAGATGTTCAGCACAGAAACAGACCCTTCAGTCCAACTCACCCATGCAGACTGAATATCCCAAAATACTCTAATCCCATTTGCCAGTATTTGGCCCATATCCCTCTAAACTTTCCTTTTCATCTACCTATCCAGATACTTTTTAAACATTGTAATTGTACCAGCCTCCACCACGTCCTCTGGCACCTCATTCCATACACGCACCACCCTCTGCACAAAAAAGTTGCCCCTTAGGTTCCTTTCTGCTCTCAATCTAAACCTATGACCTCTAGTTTTGGACACACTCACCCTGTGAAAAAGACCTTGTCTACTCATCCTACCCATGCCATGCCCTTCATGATTTTATAAACCTCTATAAAGGTGACCCCTCAGCCTTGCGCTCCAAGGAAAACAGCCGCAAGCATAGCCAGCCTCTCGCTCAAACCCTCCAACCTTGGCAACATCCTTGTAAATCATTTCTGCACCCTTTAACGTTTCACATCTTTTCTATAGCAGAATCAATTCATCCCTCCATGCAAATTTTAGACAGGATCGTGTTGAGTGAAGATATACAATATACAAAGCAGTGATGTAAGCCTTTTTGTCTTTATACAGCATGAGGAATCTCAAAAGTGCTTTTCTCTTTGCAATAAACTATTTGCATAGTGATCAGGAAGTTACAAATAACAAAAAGAAAACTCGGTTCTGAGTTTGGAAAGTAAAACCTTGATATTTCTCAATTGGTTTTCATCAGCGGGGGATTGAGTTTAAGAGCCGCAAGGTTATGCTGCAGCTCTATAAAGCCCTGATTAGTCCACACTTCGAATATTGTGTTCAGTTCTAGTTGCCTCATTAGAGGAAAGATGTGGAACCGTAAGAGAGGATGCAGAGGAGATTTACCAGGATGCTGCCTGGACTGGAGGGCATGTCTTATGAAGGAAGATTGAGGGAGCTCCAACTTTTCTCATTGGAGAAAAGAAGGATGAGAGGTGACTTGATAGAGGTGTACAATATGTTGACAGGATAGATAGAGTGGATAGCCCAGAGACTTTTTCCCATTGCAGAAATGTATATCACGAGGGGACATAATTTTAAGGTGTTTGGAGGAAGGTTTTGGGGAGATGTCAGAGGCAGGTTCTTTACACAGAGTGGTGGGTGCATGGAATGCACTGCCAGCGGTGGTAGTAGAGTCAGATGTACTATGGATATTTAAGAGACTCTTGGATAGGTACATGGATGACAGTACAATCAAGGGTATGTAGGTTAGTCTGATCTTAGAGCAGAGTAAAAGTTCGACACAACATTGAGAGCTGAAAAGCCGTACTGTGCTGTACTGTTCTATGTTTAATGAAGAATTATGATCTTTTGTGGCTCAGTGGGCAACATTTTCATCTCCATGCAGGTGGTCAAAGACCCATTAGACAAAATCTAGACTTACATTCCAGGTGCAGTACAGAGGGAGCACAGCACTCTCACAGCAGCTGCCTCTCAGATGAGACACTGAGACAGCCCTTTCCCTGGACCGTAAAGATCCCAAGACACTGTATGAAGAGGAGCATAGGTGAGGCTCCCCTTACATCCTGGCCAATACTTACCCTTAAAAGAAAACTGATTATCTGGTCATTGTCACACAGCTGTTGGTGGGAGCTTGCTGCCTGTGAATTGGTTGCTGTATATTAATAGCGAAGACACATCATAGGTATTTCATTGACTTTAAAGCACTTTTGACCCATCCCAAGGACATGTAGTCTACGGTGTAAACACATTTATTTCTTTCCACGTCTTGTTGGCTTTTGTTATCTGAACGAGACAAAGTTGCCCAATGGAGGTGGTTGGCTCCTTCAAGAGATTTTTTTATCTGCATAGCTGCAGGGTTTTTTCTGCCTCTTAAGATGTATTATTTAGTGGCACTAAAAGGGAGGAGTAGGAACTTGTTCTGTTTTGGGTTTCAGGTGCACTAAACCTGTTGTAGTGAGGACTGACACAGTTCAATTAATCAACTTTGAACAATATTTACTATGAGTAAAATAAATTAACATGGGACACTCAATCATGGGATGTCGGTGTAGTTTGCAAGAGCAGTATTTATTCCCCATTCCTAATTGCAACCTTCTCTGGGGCAATAAAATAACATTTCAAAGGACATAAAACTGCCAGCGGTTATCTTTTTATACAGGACCATAAGATGCTGAAGTAGGTCATTTAGCCCATTGAGTCTGCTCTGCCATTCAATGTGAGCATGCCTGTTCAGATTTGAAGATGCCGGTGTTAGACTAGGGCGTACAAAGTTAAAAATCACACGACACCAGGTTATAGTCCAACAGGTTTAATTGGAAGCACACTAGCTTTCGGAGCGCCACTCCTTCATCAGGTGATTGTGGAGGACACAATTTATAGCAAAAGTTTACAGTGTGATGTAACAGAAATTATACATTGAAAAATACCTTGATTGTCTGTTGAGTCTTTTATCTGTTTGAATACCATGACAGTTTCACTTCTTTCATGTGTAAATAACAAAACTTTTTTTTTTAAAAAGTTGCCTGTTCTGATAATCCAAACTCCACTGCTTGCCTTTTCCCCATGATTTGGAGATGCCGGTGTTGGACTGGGGTGTACAAAGTTAAAAATCACACAACACCAGGTTATAGTCCAACAGGTTTAACTGGAAGCACACTAGCTTTCGGAGCGACGCTCCTTCACTACCACCTGATGAAGGAGCGTCGCTCCGAAAGCTAGTGTGCTTCCAATTAAACCTGTTGGACTATAACCTGGTGCTGTGTGATTTTTGTCCAACAGGTTTTAACTTAGCCTTTTCCCCATAATTCTTGATTCCCTAAATAAATCTGTCTATCTCAGCCTTGAATATACTTAAATGACCCAGCCTCAACAGTCCTCTGCAGAAAGGAATACCAATGATATTACGGTCTCTATTATTCCTTTTTGTTTTTAGTAAATGATGCAGCTCAGATTTGCTTTAGTGGTCTGATTAACTCCCGTGGCATGCAGTCATTTCATTTGAAGCTGGTGCGGACAATAGGGTCCGCTGGAGGGTAGGTGGGGAAGGAATAGGGAGAGTCCGCTGTGGCTTGGGAGAGGGGGCGTTGGAGAAGTTTCACATTCACCTGACTCCACTCCATCGCTGGTGCTGGTGCAAGGGACAAAGTAAAACAGATACTGAGAGTGGGGACTGAAAACTTTCAGTCTAACTGAGAAACTTGTTCTTGTTTGATAACTCAACACACAAACCAATGGCCTTCGTCCAGCCTGTACAACAGACTTGCTGCATCCACAAACACACTTTGTCCCAGAGACATATACATGTTCAGTGTCAGCTTTCCTGCAGTGAGCTGGCCTATAACAATCACACTAGAGAACAATTCTGAAGCATTTCCAGTAATCTCCATGACACTGTTGCACTTCCCTCTCTTGCAAACTTTATGATGAAGGGTTTTTTTTGTGAACTGTGATGCTATGTTGTACTTCTTTAAAATTATAAAGTTTTTGTTGAGTACTGTACAGAGGGAGGTTTTTTTTTTAAATGGGCTAATTTACTTCAAGTGTACTGCACACTGAAGTGAAGCAAACATCGTCTGATTAAACAATTAAACGCAAAGGCTCACTCATTGTAATTATCTTCCACCTCCATTCTAGAGCAGTTTCTTCATTTATTTAATGGGATATAGGTGTCACTAGCAAGACCAACACTGCCCATTCCTAACCTTTTTTTTAGTTAATTAGCTCATGGGATGTGGCCATCGTTGGCTAGGCTATTATTTTAGATTAGATTCCCTACAGTATGGAAACAGGCCCTTCAGCCCAACCAGTCCACACCGACCCTCCAAAGAGTAACCCACCCAGACCCATTTCCCTCTGACTAATGCACCTAACACTAAGGGACAATTTAGCATGGCCAATTCACCTTACCTGCACATCTTTGGACTGTGGGAGGAAATCGGAGCACCCGGAGGAAACCCACGGAGACATGACAGATCAGTGAACATCACAAGTTTCCTTCTCTAAGGAACATTAGTGAACCTGATGGGTTTTTTTTTAAAACAACAATTGACGGTGCTAACATGGTCAGTATTAGACTAGCTTTTTATTGAATTCAAATTTCACCATCAACCATGGTGAAATTCAAACCCATGTTTCCAGAATATAAGTCTGGTGTTCTGGATTGCTAATCCAGCGACATTACCACTAATGTCTCCATCCTCCCGTAACGGGGTAGCTTGCTCAATCATTTCAAAGGACTGTTGAGAGTCGACCTCATTGCTGTGTGACTGGAGTCACATAGAGATCAGACAAAATAAGAATGGCAAATTTCCTTTCCTTCAGTCGAGACAGTATATTCCTGTTAAGGTGAAAGGAAAGGCTGGTAGGTGTAGGGAATGCTGGATGACAAGGGAAATTGAGCGTTTGGTTAAGAAAAATAAGGAAGCACACATCAGGTAGAGACAGGAGAAATCAAGTGAATCCTTAGAAGAATATAAAGGTAGTAGGAGTATACTTAAGAGGGAAATCAGCAGGTCAAAAAGGAAACATGGGATAACTTTGGCAAATAGGGTTAAGGAGAATCCAAAGGGTTTTTACAAATATATTAAGGACAAAAAGGTAACTAGGGAGCGAATAGGGCCTCTCAAAGATCAACAAGGCAGTCTTTGTGTGGAGCCGTAGGAGATGGGGAGATATGGAACGAGTATTTTGCATCAGTGTTTACTGTGTAGGAGGACTTGGAAGATTTAGAATGTGGGGAAATAGATGGTGACATCTTGAAAAATGTCCATATTACAGAGGAGAAAGTGCTAGATATCTTGAAATGCATAAAGGTGGATAAATCTCCAGGACCTGATCAGGTGTACTCTAGAACTCTGTGGGAAGCTAGGGAAGTGATTGCTGGGCCTCTTGCTGAGATATTTGTATCATCAATTGTCACAGGTGAGGTGTCAGAAGATTGGAGGTTGGCAAACATGGTGCCACTATTTAAGAAAGGTGATAAGGACAAGCCAGGGAACTACAGACCGGTGAGCCTGATGTCAGTGGTGGGCAAGTTGTATGAGGGACAGATTTACGTGTATTTGGAAAGGCAAGGACTGACTAGGGATAGTCAACACAGCTTTGTGCGTGGGGAATCATGTCTCACAAACTTGATTGAGGTTTTTGAAAAAGTAACGAAGAGGATTGATGAGGGCAGAGCAGTGGACATGATCTGTATGGACTTCAGTCAGGTGTTCAACAAGATTTCTCATGGGAGACTGATTAGCAAGGTTAGATCTCATGGAATACAGGGAAAACTCGCCATTTGGATACGGAACTGGCTCAAAGGTAGAAGACAGAGGGCGATGGTGGAGGGTTGTTTTTCAGGCTGGAGGCCTGTGACACACGAATCGGTGCTGGGTCCACTACTTTTCATCATTTATATAAATGATTTGATTGTGAGCATAAGAGGTATAGTTAGTAAGTTTGCAGAGGACACCAAAAGCTATGACGGACAGCGAAGGTTACCTCAGATTCCAACGGGATCTTGATCAGATGGGCCAATGGGCTGAGGAGTGACAGATGGAGTTTAGACTTAGGTAAATGCGAGGTGCTGCATTTTGGGAAAGCAAATCTAAGAAGGACTTGTATATTTAATGGTAAGGCCCTAGGGAGTTTTGCTGAACAAAGAGACCTTGGAGTGCAGGTTCATAGCTCCTTGAAAGTGGAGTTGCTGCTACCTAGGTTAGTGAAGGAGGTGTTTGGTATGCTTGGTCAGAGTATTGAGTACAGGAGTTGGGAGGTCATGTTGCGGCTGTAGGGGACATTGGTTAGGCCACTTTTGGAATATTGCATGCAATTCTGGTCTCCTCCCTATCGGAATGATAATGTGAAATTTGAAAGGGTTCAGAAAAGACTTACAAGAATGTTGCCAGGGTTGGAGGATTTGGGCTATGGGGAGAGGCTGAACAGGCTGGGGCTGTTTTCCCTGGGGAAGGCGCGAGGGGTGACCTCACAGGTTTATAAAATCATGAGGGGCATGGATCGGGTAAATAGACAAGGTCTTTTCCCTGGACTGTGGGAGTCCAGAACTAGAGGGCATAGGTTTAGGGCGAGAGGGAAAAAATATAAAAGAAACCTAAGGGGTAACTTTTTCATGCAGAGGGTGGTGCGTGTATGGAATGAGCTGCCAGAGGAAGTGGAGGCTGCTACACTTGTAATATTTAAAAGGCATCTGGATGGGTATACGAATAGGAAGGGTTGAGAGGGATATGGGCCAAGTGCTGGCAAATGGGACTAGATTAGGTTGGGATATCTGGTCAGCACGGAAGAGTTGGACCAAAGCATCTGTTTCTGTGCTGTACATCTCTTTAACTCTAAGATGGGTTTTTATGACAATTCAGTGGTTTTATGAATACTTGCTGTATGTGCACTTTGTTTTTAAGAAAGTTCACCTTTAAAAACTCCAAGTGCAATGTGTATACAATGCTGTGGTTCAGACTGCTGGTTAGATGCACAGAAAGAAATCAGTTACACTGAGTTTTACAGCCATAAGTAAACTAACTGACAGAGTCATTCAACCTCTGGTAAGCGATTGATCCTTGAACATCATCAACAGTATAACATTAGCTTTTTTTATTCAAGTTTTAGAACATAAAATATGAGAAAACATTGCTGCTTTCATATTGTATAACAATCGAATTTCAGACAGGAGTTTGTGTTCACTCTTGGAAGTTCACTAGGGTTAGAGAAACTCCAGCCGTGATTCACTTGAGGATCTCTGATACGAAAGGACTGTACGATACTGGAAAATGTTCCATGTTAGGATAATTATTTGCAGATGGGGAGGCCAGAGAAAGAATTGGGAACAGCTCCCATCACTCGCCAGGACCACAAAATTAAGGAAATGAAGGAGAAAAGATGTTATTCCACAAATAAGATGTGCACCAAACTGACTAAAAAACTGCCCAATCTCCTTATTAATAAATAACATGATAAAACGTAATGAATTCAAACTGACAACATAGGAGTTAAGCACTTTTAAACAAAATCCAGAGAACACTAGACCTCTCAGTTCTATTCCTTTCACACACAGATTGAACGGGTATCTGGAATCTTGGATGGTAGTTTAGGTGGAAAACCTCACGACCTTTTAGAAAAGGTTCTGAGAGTCGTTAAGTCCTACCGCATGGAGACAGACCCTTCAGCCCAAAATGTCCATCAACGCTAATTTTAGATGAACACTTGAAGAGTCATAACAATCAAGGCTATTGGAAGTAATGTAGAAAAGTGGGACTTGTGTAGATTGAGTATATTTTGGCGGTGTACACTCAAGGGGCTGAAAGGCCTCTTCTGCAGTATATGATTCTATAATTCTGTAAATCAAAGAGACCTGCATTTTGTGACATATTGTAATTACTTGTGGAATCCTTTCATTAGGTTAAACTTTATTTGTAATTATTGTCATTACCAGATCATTAATTATTATAACTTGTCTCATTAGCATTTTCATCATAAATCAGCATCTGCCACATGAAGGTTTTATGATAAACCAATCCAATATCTATATTTTCAAAAACAATTTTTGATCAACCTTTTCAGGCATGTTGTGACCCATCTTGGGACCACAGACTCAGATCTACAACACAGAAAAAGATCCTTCAGCCCATTACATTCACATTGACCAAAACAACCATTCTAATCCCATCTTCCAGCATTTGTCCAATAGCCTTGTATGCCTTTGCTTCACAACTGCACTTCTAAATAATTCCTTAACAGTATGAGGGTTGCTGCCTTTATCATCCTTACAGCTTGTGAGTTCCAGATTCCCACCCCATCACAAAGTAGATGTCCAGCCAACTGAGCTAACCACACAAGAAAGTGAAAGAAAATGTCTTTTCAAACCATTTTCAGCAGATAAGATATTAAATGTTTTGATATCTTAAAAATATTGATCACATATTCACATTAAAGATATTGAAGGCTGAGATAGACAGACTTTTAATCTGTATAGAATCATAGGTTACAGGGAAAATGCAAGAAAGTGGAGTTGAGGATTGAGATATCAGCCATGATCTCATTGAATAGATAAGCAGATTCAATGGACTGAATGGCCTACATTTTGCACTGAACCATTTAATGGTTCCACTTGTTCAAACTGGTTGCTTCCTCAGTAAATTAACTTGCCTGAATCTTTAAGTTTCTTTTAAAATGTGACATGCACCCCGCATACACAAGAAAATGAGCACAATTTGAATCAATGCTGTTGACTGAATTGAGAAATTCTAAAACTAGAGGCGGGACCAGATTTAGTCCATATGAATCTTGAAACAGTATAAAACTCTGCAGGAAACACGATGTAGCTTAGTGCCTGTCTCAGTCTGGCTTAAAACTCCTTAACTTTTTCAGACAAATCCACCCTGGTTATGCTAATATATCTGGTGGGAATACAGTGCTAAGGTCTGATATGCAGTGCTTTTAGATGATCAATGACTGGAAATAGACCAAAAAAAACTGTGTTTATCATAACATGAATCAATCAGTAACTTGCCACTTGAAGAGGGCACTGATTATGGCAACCATACAACTCTCTGGTATTATGTTACTTAATAAAGAAACAACAAAGAAGGCACCATAACAAAGATTAAACTTTCATATTAGTTTCACATGAAACAAGAGAAGAGGTTGACATTAGCATGTCCAGCAATTGAAACGCACAAAGCAAAAACATATTTAACCTAAAATTTCAAAGTACTGCAGAGTTTAGAATGGCCTTCCCACTGATCAAATACATTTCAAAACAGAATGGTGAAAGGCCTCTCGGTCTCAATGCCTACTTCCATGCCAACATATTGACATTACAAATTTAGGACTAACACGCCCATTGACATCACTCAGCTCTCCTGATCCATCCACTGTCTGAGTTGCCGTAATGTCTGATGCTTAACACCCTTCAGATTATAGCTTCAAATTACTGACGGATGTATCAAATTTACTAGGAAGACTAGGAAATAACTTAAAAGGGAAATACAAGCCAAGGATGGTAGGGAACATATATATTTTGAGAACATAATTTCATGATCATCTGGAAAATGTGTGGGGTTTGGTGGTTCAACAATTAGTACTGCTGCCTCACAGCACCAGGGACCCGGGTTCGATTCCAGCCTCAGACAACTGTCTGTATGGAGCCTGAGTATTCTCCAAGTGTCTGCATGGGTTTCTTCCAGGTCCCTTCCAAAATCCAAAGAAGTGCAGGTTAGGTGTTCAGGTATGTGTACGTTAGGTGCATTCGCCAGGGGTAAATGTAATATAATAGATTAGGGGAATGGGTCTGGGTGGTTGCTCTTCGGAGGGTCGGTATGGACTTGTTAGGCTGAAGAACCTGTTTTCACACTGTAGGAATTCTGTGATCTTCTATGATCTAAATTATACCTGAGAGAGGCCACAGAATGTTGCACCTGAAAGGAGTCAAGGCACTTAAGCCAGAAGCAGTTCAAAGGGAATAATGCAATGCAAAGCTAAACTGCAAATGCCTGTGGTTCACAGATAGTGGAGTTGAGTGTGTGATGCTGGAAAGACACAGCAGTCAAGCAGTGTTCGAAGAGCTAGAGAATCTATGTTTCAGGCATAAGCATATCCTTACGTTTTCCCATTCCAGAAATACACAAGCAAAGAAAGTATAAAAATATCAAGGGTCCTGAACGCTGATAGTTCAGTGGGCCAGTCTGGTGTACTTGGCTTACCACACTAGCGTGTACTGAGAATAGTATCCACCAGGTACCCCTGCATTTGCAATAAAGAAAAAGTAAGTCACAAATCAGCAAAGCCATCATTGAAAAGGAAACAGGACAACAACTCCTGGCAAATCTGAAGAACAAGGAACATTTGGAACTACTGGTCAATTATCAAAGCCAGTGTAATCAGCACCCCACCCAACTTAGTGCTGAAGCATTTCACTGCCTACTCCCCAAAGACAGGTTAAAGAAAGATGAATACATCTAACTTATCTGTTTCCTTGTTTTGACATTTCCATGGGGGAATGGAGGTACGTTTTTTTGGATAAGCCTTGTTAAAGTGGGTCCCCACCTGTCCTTTCAACTGGACATCAAAATAGTCAGTGAGGATCAGGGGAATTATCCCCAATGACTTGGCCAATATTCCAATCCACAACCAACATTACTAAAAGCAGGTTATCTGTTCATTATCGCATTGATGTTTGTTGCTGTGTGCAAATTAGTTTTTGTTCTCCCTACAATACTAAACTTCCAAAATACTTCATTGCCTGTAAATTCAGTCACTTTGAGACATCCTGGCGCTTTGAAAGGCACTACAGAAATGCATATTTTCCTTTCTTTCTACGAGGAGAACGGTGCATAATCAGCATCACTTGAGTAGCAAACCAGAAGTCCAGGTTAATTTTCCAAACTGAAATCCCACTATTGCAGCATTTAAATTCAACTAATATTTAGAAAGTGAAAGCCAGTTTTAGTAATGGTGACCATAAAACTTTATCAATTGTTATAAATACCCATCTGATTCACTAATATCCTTTTGAAAAGGAAATCTGCTACCCCAACCTGATCTGGCCTACATGCGACTCCAGACTCTCAGCAATGTAGTGGATTTAACTGGCCTCTGGGCAATTAGGGATGGCAATAAATGCTGGTCTGGCCCACACAAAAGAACACTTTTTTTTCTTATCATGGAATCAATTATTGTTGCATGTGATTCTGTACTCAAGTTTTTGAAATAAAAAATGAAGTAATGTCGCCAAAGTCCTGCTAGACCAGGGGCTACTCTCTCACGACAGAGAGACAACTGGTGTCAAGTTTAACCTGAGGGGCACATGCCTCCCGCAAGGGGAGAGAGATTGAGGATCAAAGTCTTCATGGTAACCTTAACTTTGTAAACAAACTCAGAGCATGGAGCATCAGGAAGAAAAATCAGGGGTTTGTTCATATACAGAGCAGAACTTTTGCAGCCATCACTTAAGTACAAAGCACAACAGATGCTGCAACATCATCTCTGATGAAGGGCTTATGCCCGAAACTTTGATTCTCCTGATCCTCAGATACTGTCTGACCTGCTGTGCTTTTCCAGCATCTCACACTTTTAGACTCTCAGTATGTAAAACCTTACTGTGTGAGAGATCGCTAACTTGGATCGTCTCCTTATTGGCATCCAGTATCACCGTACTGACCAACACAGCCACAAACATTGATACCAACTAAATGGAAAGGATTGTATTTGTTCCAGTTATCAAGAACTCAACACACAGCACTGCAACTGACCATAAGCTTTACACTGCTCAGTTCAATAACAAATAGGAGAGCATCCAGACCTCAGCTCAAAACGTAAAACATTTTATACTGAATTTCATCTAAACGTATTTACTGACAATTGCCCAATGTTACAATCCACCATTACTGATCTTACTCAAGCTCACAGCCACTTCGCCCCATCCTACAAGATCAAACTTCATCCCAGTTAGGAAGATCTGCTCTCTCCTTCCAAGTGTCAGGAATACCAGACCCACTGTCTTCTGACCCTGCCAAAGACTCTACTCCCAGCTCTCCCATGGGAAGCTGCCAATTGTTTAATACTCAGGTATCATATTCCCAAACCCACCACAACATCCATCTAGAAGGACAAGGGTAGTAGAAACACAGGAACACCACCATCTCTAAGCCACTCACCATCCTGACTTGGAAATATATCATCATTCCTTCAGTGTCACTGAGTCAAAATCCCTCCCAAACTCTAACCTGCTTGGATTTAATTGATGGGTGGTACTACTACTACTACTACTACTACTACAACAACAACAACGTCTTTATGTAGCACTTTTATTATAGTAAAACTCTTCAAAGAGCTTCACCCGTGCAATTATAAATCAACTTGTGACACTGAACCATATTGGGAGATATTACAACCAGTGACCCAAAACTTCCTCAAAGCAGTAGGTTTGAGGAGAGAAAGGTAGAAAATTGAAGGTAATTACAAAATGGATGCACCCATTGAACGCAGCTCACAACCACTTTCTCGTTGGCCCAGCCAGCAGAGCGCACATCACCTTAACAACTATTTATTTTTAAATGGACCTCCGTATGAGCTGCTATCAATGTATCTGGAGCTTTCCCTGAACAATTTATTAGATTAGATTAGATTACTTACAGTGTGGAAACAGGCCCTTCGGCTCAACAAGTCCACACCGCCCCGCCGAAGCGCAACCCACCCATACCCCACATGTACCCCTTACCTAACACTTGAAATGCATAAAGGTGGATAAATCGCCAGGACCTCTTCAGATGTACCCTAGAACTCTGTGGGAAGCTAGAGAAGTGATTGCTGGGCCTCTTGCCACAACCCTGGAGGTTGGCGAACGTGGTGCCACTCTTTAGGAAGGGTGGCAAGGACAAGCCAGGGAACTATAGACCGGTGAGCCTGACGTCGGTAGTGGGCAAGTTGTTGGAAGGAATTCTGAGGGACAGGATGTACATGTATGTGGAAAGGCAAGGACTGTTTAGGGATAGTCAACATGGCTTTGTGCGTGGGAAATCATGTCTCACAAACTTGATTGAGATTTTTGAAGAAGTAACAAAGAGGATTGATGAGGGCAGAGCAGTAGATGTGATCTATATGGACTTCAGTAAGGTGTTTGACAAGGTTCCCCATGGGAGACTGGTTAGCAAGGTTAGATCTCATGGAATACAAGGAGAACTAGCCATTTGGATAC
>NC_057741.1:37783201-37797638 GCF_004010195.1 Chiloscyllium plagiosum
AAAAGAGACCTAAGGGGCAACCTTTTCACACAGAGGGTGGTACGTGTATGGAATGAGCTGCCAGAGGATGTGGTGGAGGCTGGTACAATTACAACATTTAAGAGGCATTTGGATGGGTATATGAATAGGAAGGGTTTGGAGGGATATGGGCCGGGTGCTGGCAAGTGGGACTAGATTGGGTTGGGATATCTGGTCGGCATGGACATGATGGACCGAAGGGTCTGTTTCCATGCTGTACATCTCTATGACTTGAAATGCTAACTCTGCTGTCTTCGTACAAGCGGCTGCATTTCGCCAGAAAATTCTGAATTGTTTCAGTTCACTCATCACCCTGGCACACACTGATCGATAGTGATCCTGATTTCGACTTTAACATTCTCACGCTGGCTCTTAATCCCTTCCATAGCTTCACCTTCCTCCCTCCCTCTGTGATCTCCTCCAGCCCTCACAACTCTCAGAGATTTTTGTTTTGCTCTCGTTTTGGTCTGATGCTTGTAATATAGAGACTAGAATTTGTACTTTTTATTTATTCATTCCAAGGCAGATGAGGAGAATTTTCTGAGTCACCTGAGCTTTTAGAACTCTTCCTCAAAAGGCAAGTAAGGCAGAGTCTGATTTTTTGTAAGACAGAGGTAGTAGATTCTTGATAAAGTGTCTGAAAGATTATCAGGGGATAAGCAGGAATGTGAAGTTATTAGATTAGCCATAGTCTTACTGAATGGGGAGCAGGCTTAGATTACACAGAATCCCTACAGTGTGGAAACAGGCCATTTGGCCCAACAAGTCCACACCGACCCTCTGAACAGTATCCCACCCCAGACCCATTTCCCCTACACTATTACTTTTACATTTCCCCTGACTAATGCACCTAGCCTGCACATCCCTAAACACTACGGGCAAATTAGCGTAGCCAATTCACCCTAACCTGTACATCGTTGGACTGTGGGAGGAAACCGGAGCACCCTGAGGAAACCCACGCAGACACAAGGGGAATATGCAAACTCCACACAGTAAGTCGCCAGAGTCTGGAATCGAACCTGGTTGAGGAGGCAAATGGCCCTCTCCTGCTTCTAATTCATATATTCTTATGTGTTCTCTACAAAACCACTTGGATCGTGATTTGGTTTCTTGCAACATAACATCTGAAACACTTTAGCTTCCACCCCCAAACCTCTCAAACCAACTAAGGAGGGTGTTTGGTGTATCACCAAGAAACACTATTAATTCCTCTATCAATTTTAATCAGACAAGCTTCACCAACTGCAATTACTTTGGGGCACTGTTATTCAAATGATCAGAAAATGTGCTGTCCCAATTATGGGCAATAATTATTATTTTAAATTCAGAGTCATGGTAGAATGCAACATTTTCACAAATATCTCGGATCTCTTCCAATGTGAAAGCTATTGCTGTAGTTACATTTATATAGCACCTGTCACAACATTAAGTTATCCCACAACACTTCACAGCCAAAGAACTACTCTTGAAGTGTGGTCACTGTTGTAATCTAGGAAATGTGGAAGCCAATTTGAGCATAGCAAGATCCCATTTAGCCAATTGTGATAACGACCACATAATTTTTTTATTCACATGTTGGACATTGTTCACTGGGCCAGCATTTATTGCCCATCCCTAGTTTCCCTTCAGAAGGTAGGGGTGAGCTGCCTTCTTGAACCGCTGCAGTCCATGTGCTGTAGGTAGATCCACAATGCCCTTAGGGAGGGAATTCCAGGATTCTGACCCAGCACTGAAGGAACGACAATATACTTCCAACTCAAGATGGAGTGTGGTTTGGAGCAGAACTGGAGGGGGTGACGATCACATGTATCTGCTGCTCTTGTCCTTCTAGAGAAAAGTGGTCGTGGATTTGAGAGTTGCTGACGAAGGAGCCCGTTTTCAGCTGGTTTTAAAGTCTGTTTTTAATTATGTTATCTGAGGTTTAAATATTTTAGCAGAACATGGGAAAACTTTCCTGTTTTTCATCAAAACATTGCCATGAGATCTTTTACATCAGAGTACGCAGAGCCTCAGTTTAACATCTCATCCAAGAGAAGGCATCCCTGACAGTGCAGCACTTTCTCAGTACTGCACTGGACTATCAGTCTGTTCAAGTGTCTGCACTGGAACTTGATCTCACAACACACTGTTTCAGAGGCATGAGCAGCCCAATAAGCAGGCAGACAATTAAGGTTTTGGTGGCTTTTACTCCTTTCAATTCTGGGAGCTTAGCAAACTAAACATCCAGGATGATTCACAATGACTTATCCTTTACACTGCTGGGAAATCTTGGCCAAACCTTGGCACTCCCCACTGAGGGTGCAAGGAATGTATTGCTCACTGCCCCTTAGGGTGGTCAAGACAGTTAGATGGAATTAGGAGCCAAATTAAACACGAAGGAACAGGCTCTTGGGGATGAGTGGCCTCCTCCTCTTAAAATGGGAAGTAATGGGTTTTTATCGGCAAGTTACAAGAGGAGTCACGCAAAATTAATCCAACATAAACCCCCAAAAAAATCCTTGAATTAACTCCCATATTCATGTTTCATAAATCACTATTAATTACTTGAAGAGACTTGCAATAGTGATTTCACCCACTACCTTATTAGTGCAAGATTCGATTTTACAAAGCTTTATGAGTCAAACCAAAACCACAGCACGTCTGAAGACTCTTCTTGCTGACACTAAACGTTTGTCAGACTCTCTGTTCAAACTGTATCCCATCCTGAGCTCGTGACAATGTTTGTTACAACATTGGCAGCACTGGTGAGATTGCACATAAAAATCACCTCTCCTCCCCTCCAAAACTAGACCTCAAGACCAGCAGGTTTTGGTTTGGCTGTTAAGTTTCCATGGCAACAACTGGTCTCATACGGAGAGGCACAAGCTGGTGAGAAGTTAACAAGGCTCGTAGAGATATTTAGATTACTAAAGAAAACGAAATCCATTTGCATTTATGAAGCCTGATGGACAAAGTGAATCTGGGACTGTGTATCTGAGAGAACAGATGCAGACATTATTCCACAGGATGAAGGGGATGGGGGCGGGATTAAAGATGTTACTGGTTCTCTTCAATCTCCGTTCCATTGCTGTCTATCTGGCCGTACAAAGGGCCATATGGGGTGTGAGGAGAAGCCAGTGCAGGAGAAGTACTGATCTCATGTTCCTACTTAGCTTTGTCTCATCGGCAAATTGACTCAACTGTCCTCTGGGCAATTAGGGATGGGCAATATATGCTGACCCGGCCTGCCACACTCACGTCCCCTGAATGAATGGAAGGAGTACAGCAATGGGAGTGGGTAAGAGGAGAGTGCAAAGGAGAAACGGGGATGTGTGCTGTACGACAACACAAACGAGAACATCATGGCAACAGAGTCATTAAAAAACCTTGGTGTCCTGGGTCCATTACTTACTTGAGGGAACTTGCTCTGTGGTGTTTTTTTCTCCCTTTATCCCTCCGTGTGAGTGTTGCTGTCACAGTCAGCTCCCAACTGAGACAAAGTGTTGGCCATCTCAGAGAGCAGTTAAGAGTCAACCACATCGGCTGTGGGTCTGGAGTCACATGTAGGTCAGACCAGGTAGATACTTTTAAACTGACCTGAAATATTGTGGTGCGTCTGATTTTGTACCCAAGATCATCCGACCCAGAGGTACGACCACTACCCCGATACAAAAGCACCTGAAGGCCAGGTAAGCATTACAGGATGCCTTCCTGGTGTTTTTCATTCACAAGCTGTGGGCACCGCAACTGGGCCAGTATTTATTGCCCATTCTTAATTGCCCAGAGGGCAGTTAACACTCACCCAAATTGCTTGGGTCTGGATTCACATGTAGGTCAGACTGGATAAGGATGGCAGATTCCCTTCCCGAAAGGGAATTAGTGAACCAGATAGATTTTCTGACAATCGGCAACAGTTTCATGGTCACCATTAAACTCTTAATTCCAGATTTTTATTGAATTCAGATTCCACCATCTGTCATGGCAGGATTCAAATATGGATTCCCAGAACATTACCTGGGTGTCTAGCTAACAGTCCAGTGATAACACCTTTAGGCCAATGTCTCCCCTTTGCTGCCAAAACATACTTGATTCAACAATTGTGGCAATTATTGAGATCACCACCACTGAGCCTAGTTCTATATTCAGATTCATTAACTGAATTTACATTCTACCAGTTGCATGGTGGGACATGAACTGTGTCCTGGAGCATCAGCCCGGGTTTTCATTTACGAGACCAGTGATATCACATTGTCCCTAAAAGCACATCTAACCAAAAGGGAGTCAGATAAAATCATAGAGCTGAACAACACTGATGCAGACCCTTTGGTCCAACTCGCCCCCATGCCAACCAGATATCCTAAATTAATCTAGTCCCATTTGCCAGCATTTGGCCCATATCCCTCTAAAGCCTTTCTATTCATATACCCATCTAGATGCCTTTTATATGCTGTAATTGTACCAGTCTCCACTACCTCCTCTGGCAGCTCATTCCATACACACACATTGAAAAACTACAGTATTCTGGGTTCAGTTGGGTTGCTCTTTCAAAGGCACCAGCACAAGCACAAAAGGCTGAATGGTCTCCTTCTCTGTTGTATCTGTGATTTAATATTTCTCATGAAATATATGCTATGAAACCCACCTTCACGGGCTATCAATGATAAGTTGCAGCAGAAACAGTGTTCAATTCATGCCTGCTCTCAAATTGCAGGGTATGTCTTCACCATCTTTGTGACTTAGGGAGGGACATGAAGAAAGTCTGTCAAGAGCCAGCAAATTTATAACAATCCCACACTATTAAAAGGACCACACTCTCCTATTCCCGAGTCACAGCACCACAGGCAGTGATGGAGGGCAGAAATAAGAGAAAGGGCAAAACAACAAAATAACTCCCCTTTATTGAAAAACAAGACTCTTAACTCACTGCCATAGCAACAAGGAACACAAGGGCAGAAGATGACTGAGCTTTTCTATTGAGAATCATTCACCAGCATTTATTAAGTGAAGTGAAGGTCTCTCCATTAGGAACTGAATTCTTAACTTGCCAACATTGGATATACCTTGTTTCACTACAATCATTTATGTTCCACTGAGCTCTTTGCATCATACCACCCACTCCCTGCCCTAATTCAGAAATAAACAATTTATGTTAGGAAATTCTAAATTCATTCCCTGGCTCATTCAGTTTTGTTTCTCATCTCTGCTCAACTTTCAAACTTAAAGCAACAGGCCATTCAGCCCCTCAAGCTAATACCCTCTCCCTAACAATGGATAGGGCAAACTATGCACCAAACAGACTCCAATTGGGTCAAATTGCTACTCGATTTCTCAAGTCATCATGTCTTGCACCTCCATGAATATTTTATAAGTAATTTTATAAACTATAAACATGATGCCAGCACCTTCAGTTCAGATAAGCATTGACTTTGAGATGATCTCACTAAGGTCTGTAAAACAATGTAAATGATGAGATGGTCTGACCATTTGAAAGATTATTATGGTGAGGATGAGGAGAATTTAAATTCAATAATTTTTTAAAACTGGCATAAAATGCAACTCTGCGTAATAATGACAATGGAATCACCAGGTGGTTGTTTAAATAAAATCTAGCTCACTAATGTCCTTCGAGGAAGTAACTATACTGCTTATTTTACCCAGTCTGACCTACAGGTGACTCCAGGCCCATCCAAATTTGATCACTTCTCATCGGGGTTGACCAAGTCAGCTGTGTATCAAACCACTACAATAAAAACCACTGTGCTGGCATCTACACCATTACCAGCTTCTTGGGGGCAATTTCATTTTAATTTGTTTGTAGGTAGAAGCTATTGCCATCTGAGCCGACACCTGCCACCCGTCCCTAATCACCCAGTGAGCAGTTAGGAGTAACCACATTGCTGTGGGTCTGGAGTTACATGTGAGCCAGACTGGATAAGGTTCACAGATTAACTTCCAAAGGACATTAGTGAACCCAGATAGGTTTTTACAACAATCTGCAGAGGGGTTACATGGTCACCATCAGACTTCCTTTTATGGCAGATTTTAAAAAATTGAATTCAAATTTTACCATCGATCATGGCGGGACTCGATCATGTTGGCAGAACGTTACCTAAGGTTCTGCATCACTAGCCCAGTCACAGTATAGTCACACCACCACTTCCCCTCATCAGGGATGGGCAGTAAAGCCAGTGACAGTCACAACCCTGGATCAAAACCAAAAATCCTGACTTTAAACTTTAATAGTGGGAACAGACTAAATATTGTTCGATACTTAGATAGTGGTAACTCATTCCCAGAAAATACTGAATGTCAGTAATGTGCTGCTGACTAGCATGGCGGCTGTGAGCTCTTTGCATTCAAGACAGCATTGGACTGGTTTGCAAGTTAGGCTGAGCTTTTTTATATTAACTGGTGGGACATGGGCATCGCTGACTGGGCCAGCGTTTACTCCCCACTTAGTTCTCCTGGAAGTGGTGGCTGAGAGTCACTTTCTTGAGCCGCTTCAACAATTGCAGGCCTCTCCATAGATGTCAATTTGCATTTCTGTGGCACCTGTAAAATTGGAAGTCATTCCAAGGCACTTCACCAGAGTGTTACAAAAAAAAAGGACACTGAGTCACAAGTGATAGTAAAGCTGATGACCAAAAACTTTGTGAAAGCAGTAGTTTTAAAAAAGAATTTCTCAAAGGAGAGGAGAGGAGAGTCAAAGGTTTAGGGAAGGGATTCTAGACCCTAGGGTTCACAGCAGTTGTGACCTGGTCACCAATGGTTAAAAAGGCCAGAATTGGAGCACTCAAAAGATTCAGGAGGGGCTCAGAGCGATAGTGAGGGTCAAAGCCACGGAGGGTTTTGAAAACAACGATAAGAACTTTAAAATTGAGACTTTGCTTAAGAAGAAGCCAAGGTATACCAGTGAGCTCAGACGTGATAGGGACAAGAATTGGAGTCAAAGTGTGGTGCTGGAAAAGCACAGTGGGTCAGGCAGCATCTGAGGAGCAGGAGAGTCGACATTTCGACCATAATCTCTTCATCTGGAAGAGCTTATGCTCAAATCGTTGATTCTCCTGCTCCTCGGATGCTGCCTGACACACTGTGCTTTTCCAGCACCACACGTTTCTACTCTGATCTCCAGCATCTGCAGTCCTCACTTTCTCCTTGGACAAGAATTGGATACAGTAGGCAGTAAGAGCTGCAGGTTGGAAAATGGGAGGCTAGCCAGGAAATGATTTGTGTGGTTGTTAAGTTGTAACAAAAGTAAAGATGAGGATTTCAACAGCAAATGAACTGAAGCAGGAAAGCAGTCCAACGATGTTACACAGATAGACAGGGAGCCATAGTAATCACATGGTCAGATACCTCAGGGTCAAATTGGCCACAAGACATTACTGGAATGATTTTTCTCTCGCCATAGCTACAGATGGCAAGCGTAATGAGGAAGGCGGGGAGTAGGACGGAGAGGAGTGTGGATGTTTTGTCACGATGGGTGTTGAAGATCATGAGTGTGGGGGCAGGATTAATGGACCAGCCAGTTTTTCCTTAGCTGTCTGTACTGTACATTTGCAAATAATGTCTGAGTAAATGATGGTGAGTTTTTATAGATTCCACTCCCCTTCCAAAAGAACAACAGAAATTCCAAGGAACTGACATTTGAGGAACTAAGAATAGCACTTGGACTAACAGGCAATCCCTTGGTTGATGTAATTCTGATGCTGCACAAACTCCCTCTTTCTCTAAACACTGCAGTCAATTAGAACTTTGATTGTTTGTCTCAATAGTCTTTCTGAAGAGAACTCAGTTAATCTTTATGAAATAACCTGTCTGAGATGTATACTTGAAAAGGAAATATCAGCAGAGATGGGAAAGTGGAGAGAGAGCAGAACTCACTGAACAGCTTCTCCAAAGAACTGGAAGAACACAGCAAGCCAGGCAGCATCAGGAGGTGGAGAAGTCAACATTTTGGGTATAACCCTTCTTCAATAATGGAGGTGGGAGTAGGGGGACCTGCAGCTAAGGGGGGGGGTGGTTTGGGTAGGGAGAGGGGCAGGGGGCGTGAGGTAGTGATAGGTGAACACAGATGGTGGTTATGACCCGATCAGTCGATGGGAGGAATGAATCCAGTTGGTAGCTGGAAGGAAGGGTCGACCTGTCACTACCTCATCATTCCGCCCCTCTCCCCACTCAAACCATCCCCCCCCCTTAACTGCAGCTCCCCCTACCCCCACCTCCATTATTGAAGGTGGTTATTCCCAAAACATTGACATCTCCACCTCCTGATGCTGCCTGGCTTCCTGTGTTCTTCCAGCCTCCTACTTGTCTACCTTGGGTTCCAATATCTGCAGTTTTTTTTGTCTCTTCAAAGAGCTGGCATAAAGGGGAATTGGTAGTGTAGTGGTAATGTCTCTGGGTTAGCAATCCAGAGGTTCACACCAATGCTTTAGGGCTATGGGTTCGAATCACACCGTACCAAATGGGGAAATTAGAGATCAATAAAATCAGAAGTAAGGATCCAGCCTAATGGTGACCATCTGGTCTCTCGGAGGTACGTCGGCCTGGTCTCTCAGAGGCCCATGGCAGTGTCTCAGCTCGGTGTGCAACTGGATCCTGCCTGGGCATGTTCCCAAGCTACGAGGGGAGTTGGAGAGGTGGCAACTTCAGTCACAGTGATGGTATCAGTGCTGGTGGCATCAAGGACACAGAGCGGAGGTCGGCCAGTGAGAGATAAGTGGACAACTCATCAAACACTTGAACCTTTAACACATGTATTTTCCTAGTTTATAACTTAATATTAACTGATACTTTATTTTTTTTTCCTGCTGATTCTATGAAGTAACACTAAATGTTTTAACTTTTGTTTCTCTTACTATTTAGTACCTACATTTTATGTACCTAGATGCCTTGGTACCTAAGATGGTGCCATGTGTGGCAACACTATAGACTTTTGACTGTACTCCTGTACTTGAGTACATATGACAATAAAATCTAAATCCAACATAACCATTGTCAGTTAAAAGTGCATCGAGTTCACTGATGTCTTTTAAGGAAGGAAATCTGTCATTCTTACCTGGTCTGGCCTACATGTACATGGCCAACAGCAATGTGGTTGACTCTTGACTGCCCTCTGGGTAATTAGGGATGGGCAATAAATGCCAGCCTGGCCAGCGATCCCCCCCACCCCGTCCCAGGAGTGAATTTTAAAAATCTATTGTGGCACAACAAACCAAAAAGGATGATAATTCAACATTGGCATGAATAGTTCTGCCTGTGCTTATGCTTAATTCTTGAGTTACGCATCCTTCTCTTAAATTATACTTTAGTGAAGCAGACAGACAGCAACTTATGAATCTGTATCGCTGTCAATGTATGTCCTTAGAGACAATTGCCTTTGCCTTCCCAGCACGAGACAGCATGAGAGACAGAGAGAGACACAGGCAGACAGACACACAGGCAGACAGACACACAGGCAGACAGACACACAGGCAGACAGACACACAGACAGACACACAGACAGACACACAGACAGCGTGAGCAAGGGTATCCTAACAGTTCATGCAGCTGGCATCCTGCTTGTCTGTAATCAGTCATATCCCAGCATTTGAATTTGCCATGCTTCAAGTGCCACGCCAGTTGCCATAGCATCAGAGAGTGCTACAGGTTTTAATCTGACCTTAATGACAGCATGCTCTCCCTGTTAATATCCTCATTAATGCAAGCACACATTACACATGCAAAGTGCGTCTCCATCATACTCACCAATGTTCTGTACAAGGCAGTACTTGGCTGAGTTAGAAGCAACAAGTGCGGACAATTTGTCAGAGTTCAAATTCACTGCATACTTAAAAACTTCCACGTAGCAATCTGAAAGCTTCCTTTTCAAAGAGAACAAGCTAATATTTGCATCCCGGCACCTTAGTTCCCATCTAATTATTGTTTCCACCTCCTCCCCTACTTCCTTTGCTAATCAAACACTGGATGTTGCATTCCAATAGGACCTCACCAGAACATTAAGAGAGCATCATTCGATCTTCTCACTTACATTTTCATCTCTAATAGAACCATGCAACCTTGCTTTACTTTCTTTCCCACACAAAAAGATATCCTGCAGCTGTAGACTGGACAGACCATTTCAAAAGCACAGTGGTTCAGTGGTTAGCACTGCTGCCTCACAGCACCAGGGACCTGGGTTCAATATCTATCTTGGGTGACTGTGCAAACTCCACACAGACATTCTCCCCATGTCTATGTGAGTTTCCTCCTGGTACTCCAGTTTGCTCCCACAGTCCAAAGATGTGCAGGTCAGGTGAACTGTCAATACTAAATTACCCATAGTGTTCAGGGATGTGTAGATTAGGTACATTAGTCAGGGGTAAATATAGGGTAGGGGGAATGGGTCAAGGTAGGTTACTTTTTGGAGGGTCGGTGTGGACTTGTTAGGCCAAAGGGCCTGTTTCCACACTGTAGAGATTCTATGATTCTAGAAATGTTTGCACAGCAACCTCCCGGCTGATGTAGTTGTACTGTAAATCTGAAACAGCCCTCCATTAATTAAGCTGCTTAAATGGAAGATTACTCAGCATCTTAACAAATGACAGCCAAACAATCCAAAGAGGCAGACTGAACTGTACTGGTGCCCAACCTTTGAACTTTTGCAGAGCGTCCGAGACCCAATAATCTCAGTCCCTCCAAGTCTAGGAAATTACCCTCATGCCTTATCTGATTTGCCAGCTGAGTTTATTTGAGCTGAAGCTTTACAGCAAGCAGCCTTGTTTAAACAGTGCCATCTCTTTCACAAATGAAAACTATCCTTACTTCTCATGTTGTTTTACATGAATCATCTGTCAATTAGAAAATAAAACAACCTCCAGCATTTATTCTATTCATACCTTTGAATTCAGACCACCAAATTGTCAAAAGTTGTTTAAAATAGTAACAATGGTTTGCTTTGTTGACACCATCTTTGATACAATAATGTATTCCCCAAGGCTTCGCAAAGGATTATTTTTCCAATGATCTTTAAATCTGTCCCTTCTGATTAATGACACTTTGTCAATAGAGCAATTTTTCCCCATTAACTTTATCAAAACCCATCATGTTGAACATCTGTTAAATTCTCCTCTTAATTTGCTCCTCTTTAAAGTAAAACTGTTCCAGCTTCTCTTATCCCTCAAATAGCTTCACTTTTGAAAATTCAGATTACCGGGTCATTTAACACATTGATGTTTGGGAGTTTATGGTGTGACTGTTGGCTGTCTTGCTTCCTATTTTACAACATTGATGACATTTCAATAGTACTTCATTGGTCTTAAAGCATTTCAAAACGGTGTTACTGGAGTATCACTTATTGGAGGGGAGAAAGTTACAATCCTGTCGGTTCCTTTACACTGTACTAATGTGATAGGACAACACAAACTATCAAGACCAGCCTACCAAATTATCATAAACTCATACCCAAAAGTACAGCGCTCATTATTTCTTTAAAACATAGTGCATATCTATAGCTTGCATTTCTATTTTTTCTATTAAGTGGTTTTCTTACTAGTAGTTTCATTAAAGAAACTACAGAACACCTCACTGACAGAGTAACATGCAGAACTAGGAGAGTTCCTATTCCATCCTTCACTAAAATGCTTCTCCTTTAAAAGGGTGTAATTTAAACAAATGAAAAAAATTATTACATTACAATTCTTGGCAACCCTGGCTAGTTTTTAAGTATCAGCTAGTTTCGCTCATAGTTCAAACTCTCAGCTCATTTATACTGGGGGGAGAGGAATTAAAATCCATATGTAACATTATTCCAAGTACAATCCATCAAAAGGGCTTGGATTGCCAACGATTGCTGTGTTACACTTTTTAGCTGACTTTGACAGTTTTTCAAGATGTTCCTGGGATATCTGGATTACCCAGAATGTACAACACAGATACAGGGCATGCAACTCAACCAGTACATGTCAATGCTAATGTTCCAGACAAACCTCCTCCACTTTATTTGAATATTTTCCAACTCTTATTTTCTTCATGTCTTTATCTAGCTTTCTCTTTTCAGAATCTAGGTGTTTCAGCTCAACAACTCCTTGTAGGAGCAAATTCCATATTCTCACTGCTGTCTGGGTAAGGAAGTTTCTACTAATTTTATTATTTGACATATTTAGGGGGCTCCTTTTTGGAAAGCTCTTCTCTAAGCCATGGAATCCCTTCAAAGGCCTCTTTCATCAGACCACCCCTCAACATACACATACTTCCTGAGAGAAGTGAGGCCAAATCTGTTCAGTATTGTCTGATTGTGAAAATCCCTCAGTTCTCATCTGAAATCACAGCACATTAAATCTTTAAGCAGTTGGTCATACTTGTTAACATCTAGATCAAGTCTTCAACATACCAAAGGCTATTTTCTGTCAAGACACATGTATCATTGCTAAGCATCAGCATTCTTTTCCAGTACCTCGGCAGTCTTTCAATGTGAATGGCTTCCACATTTGTATATTCCTCACCCTAACCATCCCCAACCCCTCACTTTCATTTTCTCACGACTTAACAGCCACAAACTAAAGTTAAAACAAACTAAAAATAAAACTTGCTATAAATTTAGGAATGTATCATTTCAAATTTTGAATCCTACAATTAAGATAACTCATACATTTCAATCTCTTCCACATAGATAGACAGATGTGTTCAAATGTTTTGTTTCTGCTGCAACTTTCCAAGAAATTTAACATCTGGAAAATCTTATTGAATGCATAAAAAAAGTGAGATTCTTACTGTAATCTAACCTCTACTTGAACCCTTTCAACGATCACTTTCTAGCTTTGAAAGAGCTACTATACTACACAGTTACCTATTTTTAAATTTTAAATTTTTACATAGCTCCCATTTTCCCCGGACAAGTGGCTCACACATACACACAGAGACCTGAAGCTGCAATTCCCAGTCAGAAACCTGGATGGGACTGACATTCAGAGTGACACCATCAAAACAGTAAAATACTCGCATGTGAATGAAGTTGCAATTGACAGACTGACATGTAGGTTGCTGCTGCAATCATTCAGGCAAAAAGATAGTAAAGACACTGACCAGAACAAAAAAAAGCAGGGTTTTTTTTGCCATTATAAAGGTGTTGCGACAAGAATCCTTTCACTACCAGAGGCAGCGTGTGTAAATCACAATTGTCACACTTTCTCGCCTAGGGACCCACAACTCAACAATCAGCAGTTTAAAATAACGTGTGGACTGCTGCAAAGTATTTTATAGTACATTTTTAAAAAATAACTTTCTTTCAATTGAAAACAATGCAAGCACACCCAGAGTACATGATTCACACAAACTCTCAGGCCTCCCCCCAACCCACACAAAGCTTCTGTTGTGTAATCTTTTCACACAGAGATTGCTGGCTCTTTTGCCTTCCACAGTGTTTCCCAGGTTGGTTTATCCTGAATCCCCACTGTCCAAATTACCACCACCCACTCCCTCTCCTGCACAGAACCCAGCTGTCAGTACAACACTGCTCTATCTGGGTTCACTGTGTCTGTGCTTTACTCACCCAGAATATAATATTAAAGCCGAAAATAAAATACTTGATGCAACAGCTGACTTCAGGTCCTTTGTAATGTTTCCCTGACATCTTGGACTGTTCATGAAGAAAGGGTTGGCTGGAAAGGTTGAGCGGCCGGGCACGGGGAGGGTAGACAGGGGCTGGAGGCCGAGGATACAATGTCTCCAGCTCCGGCTACAATGTATCGGCCGGCAGGGAGGGAGGGAGCGGCCCAGAGCCGCCGCACAGCCGCAGCTCCGCCTCTGCACAGCACGATCCCAGGTTAAGCAAAGGCGGGACTTCCGGCAGAGGGGCAGGCACAGGGAGGGAGAGCGAAGAGAGGAAGAGGGAGAGAAAGACCGGCAGGTCGGGAAAGACAGATAAATATCAAGGCAGGGAGAAAGAGAGAGGCATACAGGAAGAAAAGCGGAAAGAGAGAGAGAGAGAGAAAGGCAGACTGGAAAAAAATCAGCAAAGGAAGGAATGAGAAAGAGAGGGGAACTAACCTCTGAAAATGAGGGGAATGCGGAGGACGGCAGCAAGAGAATGGGAAAGTGAGTCAGAGATGTACAGCATGGAGACAGATCCTTTGGTCCAACCTGTCCATGCCGACCAGATATCCCAACCTAATGTAGTCCCACCTGCCAGTACCCGCCCCATATCCCTCCAAACCCTTCCTATCCATATACCTTTTAAATGTTATATCTGCACCAGCCTCCACTGCTTCGTTTCGCAGCTCATTCCATACACACACCACACTGTGTGAAAAAGTTGCCCCTAGGTCCTTTCTAAATCTTTTCCTTCTCACCCTAAACGTATACCCTGTAGTTTTGGACTCCCTTTCCCTGGGGAAAAGACTTTGGCCCTCGACCTCTTCATAGCCAACTGCCGCCGCGATATTAACCGCCACCTGAACTC
>NC_057741.1:37800096-37806410 GCF_004010195.1 Chiloscyllium plagiosum
GGCCCATATCCTTCCAAACCCTTCCTATTCATATACCCATCCAAATGCCTCTTAAATGTTGCAATTGTACTAGCCTCCACCACATCCTCTGGCAGCTCATTCCATACACGAACCATCCTCTGCGTGAAAAGTTGCCCCTTAGGTCTCTTTTATATCTTTCACCCTAAACCCTGACCCCAGGGAAAAGACTTTGTCTATTTATCCTATCCATGCCCCTCATTGATTTTATAAACTTCCATAAGGTCACCCCTCAGCTCTGCCGCTCCAGGAAAATAGCCCCAGGTCTATTTAACCTCTCCCTATAGCTCAAACCCTCCAACCCTGGCAACATCCTTGAAAATCTTTTCTGAACCCTTTCAAGTTTCACAACAGCCTTCCTTTAGCAGGGAGACCAGAATTGTACACAGCATTCCAAAAGTGACCTAACCAATGACCTGTATAACCTTAACATAACCTCCCAACTCTATACTCGATGCACTGACCAATAAAGGCAAGTATACCAAACACCTTCTTCACTATTCTGTCTGGGCAGAAGTGGGTACTGCAGGTGCTAGAGATTAGAGTCAAGATTAGAGTGGTACTGGAAAAGCACAGCAAGTCAGGAAGCTTCTGAGGAGCAGGAAAATTGATGTTTCAGGCAAAAGCCCTTTATTAGGAATGAAGAGCTTTTGCCCGAAACATCAATTTTCCTGCTCCTCGGATGCTGCCTGACCTGCTGTGCTTTTCCAGCACCACTCTAATCTTGTCTTTATTCTATCTACCTGCTACTCCACTTTCAAGGAACTATGAATCTGCACTCCAAGGTCTCTTTGTTCAGCAATGCTCCCCAGGACCTTCCCATTAAGTGTATAAGTCCTGCCCTGATTTGCCTTTCCAAAATGCAGCACCTCACATTTATCTAAATTAAACTCCATCTGCCACTCCTCAGTCCATCTGATAATGTTCAAAATAAGAATGGAGAGAAAGAACTACAACTGTAACTAAGTTCCTGAAGGAAACAAATGAGAGGAAAACAGTTACAAAAATATAAATGAAAAGGAGAGGCAAACAATTTTCAAAATAAAGAAATGGAGAAACAAAGTGTTGGAAGGCAGGGGGTATGGGGGGAGAAAATGAGGGGATTGTTGAGATTTGGATACAGAGCAGGTTAAATTTAAAACCATGGAGGGTTTTGATAGAGTAATAGAAGAGAAATGGTTTTCACTGATGGGAGGGTCAGGAACCAGAGGATACAGATTGAAAATAATCAGTAAAGGAAGCAGAGAGCAGATGAGAATACTTTGAACCCATTGAGATGGTGTGATTTGATGCTGTCTGACAGGGTGGGAGGAGTAGAATAGAACAGTAACTATCAATCAGGAATTGCATAAATATTTGAAATGGAAAGTTATCACAGTGACAGGGGAATTAGTGGGGCAGAGTGGAATTAATTGGTGAGTACTTTCAAAATGCTGACACCAAAGAAATTAACTAAACAGGCTCCTCTCACGCTGTATTAATATATAAATTAGGAGGGAAAATGAGAGAAGATCAGAAGTACTGAATAAATGAAAAGTTGAGATTGGGCCGACTTGGGCCAAATAGAGAGTGTGGTGCTGGAAAAGTACAGCATCCAAGGAGCAGGAGAATCGACGTTTCGGGCATAAGCCCTTCATCAGGAATGAGTTGAGAGTGTGTTGCAGGAAAAGGACAGCAGGTCAGGCAGCGTCCAAGGAGCAGGAGAATTGACATTTCAGGCATAAGCCCTTCATCAGGAATGAAGCTTGTGGGTCAGGGCTGAGGGATAAATGGGAGAGGGGTGGGGTTGGGGGGATGTAGCTGAGAAAGTGATAGGTGGATGAAGGTGAGGGAGAAGGTGATAGGTCAGAGGGGGGCAGTGATGAACGGGTCCGGAGGGCAATGCCGAGTTGGAGGCTTGGGACTGGGACAATGTGGTGGTGGGGTCCTCTGCCAAAATACCAGCCCAGACCCCACTCCTAGTACCTTTAAATGTGGATTTCAACAGCTTCCTCATTTCCTTGCCCCTCACATTATCCCAGTCAGAAGCCTCCAATTCAGCACTGCCACCCTTACCTATTACCTTCTCCCTCACTTTCATCCACCTATCGCTTTCTCAGCTCCTTCCACCCAGCCCACCCCCCTCCCATTTATCTTTCAGTCCCCGGCCCACAAGCCTAATTTCTGATGAAGGGCTTATTGCCCGAAATGTCAATTCACCTGCTCCTCGGTTGCTGCCTGACCTGCTGTGCTTTTCCAGCACCATGCTCTCGACTCTGATCTCCAGCATCTGCAGACCTCGCTTTCTCCTACCTGACTTGGGCCAAGTCCCCTAAATCTTACCGTTGAGCTATTCCCAGTCAGTTCATTGAGAAAGAAATACCCTTCTTAGGCTGGGTTTCTTGGTGGGGTCTTTGGGGCAGTGGAGGGAATGGAGGTGTTTGGATTAATCTGATAGCTTACAACACAAGAACTAGGAGCAGAAGGCAATATTTTTCATTTGGGGATATGAATTTCACTGGTACGTCCAAATTTATTGCCCTTCCGTAGTTGCCTTTGAGAAGATGTTGAGCTGCCATCTTGAACCGCTGCAGTCCACGTGCTGTAGGTAAACCCACAATGCTGTTAGGGAGGGAATTCCAGGATTTTGACCCTGTGACAGTGAAGGAATGGCAATATATTTCCAAGTCAGGATGGTGAGTGGCTTGGAGGGGAACTTGCACGTGGTGAATGATCCCATGTATCTGCTGCCCTTGTTCTTTGAGATGGAAGTGGTTATTGATTTGGAAGGTGCTAAGGGTCTTGATGAATTTTGGCAGTGTATTTTGTAGATGATACACACTGCTGCTGCAGTTCTGTGCAGTGGTGGTGGAGGGATTGAATGTTTGTAGATGTAATGCCAATCAAGTGGGCTACTTTCTCCTGGATTGTATCAAGCTTCTTGAGTGTTGTTGGAGTGCGAAGTATTACATCACACTTCTGACTTGTGCCTTGTTGATGGTAGATGGACTTTAGGAAATCAGGAGGTGCTCTCCGCATTTTAGGATTCCTAACTTCTGAACTTTTCTTGTAGCCACAGTACTTATACTGCTAGTCCAGCCTAGGTTCAAGTTAGTGATAACCCATAAGATGTGGATAGTGGGAGGAATTCACCATGAATGGTGCTGAGCTTGTCTAATCGTCAGTGAACATCCCTATCTCTGACCAAATAAAGGAGGGAAGGTCATACAAAAGACTACTCCCCCATTCAATATGATCATGGCTGACATTGACCTTCAACTCCATATTCCTCACCACTCCCTGTATCCCTCAATTCTTTGAGAGACCAAACCTCTATCTATCCCAAACTTAAATATATTCAACGATGGAGCATCCACACCTTATGGGTTAGAGAATTTGAAAGAGTGCTATGACTTTTCCTCATCTCAGTACTAAATGATCAGCTCCCTATGCTGAGGTTGGACTGCCATATTCTAGATTCTCTGAACAGCAGAAACCATCTCCCAGTGTATCCCTTACCTGAACCTCTTCAGAATCAATGGGATCGCCTCTCATTTTTCTAAACTGCAGAGAATACGGAGACAATTCACTCCGCTGAACCTGTCAAATTCCCTTCCATCAACTTCATCTTTAAATCCAGGCCTTAAAGTCTACCGCTTTGAACAAGCTTTTGGTCACCTGCCCTAATATCTCCTTAACTCGCTCCATGTCAAGTTTTGTTTGATAATTGCACAACTGGAGACTCAAGACATTGTACTCTATGAAGATGCTGTGGAAATGCAAATTGTTATTGACAGGCTAGTCATCCAAATTTGCTGCTTCCCTCAGACAAAACCAATCTTGGAATCCAAGGTGTTGCAGAAGAGATTACATTACTAACTATACTCAATCATGTCTTTGTTACCTGTGGATTTGACCAACCCTAATCCGTCTGACCCACATCAAATAAATGAGCTGGTAGATACGACGAATTAAGCTCCAACACTAAAATATGTGAGCACAGCACAGGCAAACTGTTAGAATAGTTAATCCATAGTATAGTCAGATTTTGCCAGGGCTCACCATAATCAAATAATGCAAAAAGAACTTAACATTCAATTTTTTTTTATTTGTTCAAGGGATTAGTGTTTCTGATCAGACCAGCCCTCATTGCTGATCTCGAAATATCTTTGGGACAGTGGTATTGAAACCTTCTGGAACCAGTGATGGTGGAATGTGGAACATTGGTTTGAAAGAATGATTGGGTGAGAATGACTGAAAAAAAAACTGCAGATGCTAGAAACTGAAACAAACAGATGTTGCTGGAGAAACTCAGCAGGTCTGGCAGGATCTGTGGAGGAAGAAACAGAGTTAATGTATCAGGTCAGGTGACCCTCCTTCAGGACTTGAAATGTTAAAATTGATTTTGTCTCCTTGGTTGCTGCCAGACCTGCTGAGTTTCTGCAACAATTTCGGTATTTGTTGCTTGATCAATCTAAGAGAGCTCTCCTTAATAGTTTTGGCACAAATTTCTCAGTATTAGCAAGGGGGATTTTGACAAGGCAAGATGTGCCATTGTCATTTGTGGTGTCTGGGCCAACGCCCAGTGAGCCATCTGCTTTGACTTCTTTTGCTTTCCTGTCACGGTTTTATTTAATTGAGTGGAATTTCATAACTATCTTTCAGGATTTTACTAGGTTAACAAGGAACTGATACGGGCACGGGGCAAGGGGTGCACCTACAGCAAAAAACAATTATATGGTCCTCTTGCCAAAGATAATACCATTTCAGAGGCAAGTTAAAAATCAACTAAATTGTTGTGTGTCTGGGACCACATATAAGCCAGACTGGGTGAGAATAGCAAAGATATTCAAAACATATGGGTGAACCAGACGGGCTTTTACAATAATATTGTAATTTCATTAGCATCATTATTTAGAATAAAGTTTTAATAATGCTCATATTTAATTACATTTAAATTTGTCGGCTGGGCAAATTTGAACTCATCACAGAGTCATACAATCATACAGTACAGTTGAAACCTTCCAGCCCACCAAGCTTGTACCACCAAAAATGTCCCACTTTCTTGCACAACGCCCATAGACTTGAATGTTATGACACTTCAAGTGCTTAACTGTGTACTTTATAAATGCAATGAGGCTTCCCACCTCAATTATCCCCCCAGGCAGTTCATTCCGGTATCTTCAGAACTTTAGACCAGACCTCGGAGTTATCAATCCCCAGTAACATAAGTAGTATGTTATTAATAAGAGGAGCTGTGTCCATGGCCCAAAGGTGTCGGCGCAGGCCAGCACTGGGTTGTCGATGAACAGTTTTGCATCATGCCAAGAAGCTTAGCCACTGTCACATCAGCTGCCTACTATCTTTCAGGATTTGAGTAGGTTCGAAAGGAACTGATGTGGGGTGGGGGAGGTGCATCTACAACAATTGCTCGGCCTCTTGCTGAGATATTTGTATCCTCGATAGTCACAGGTGAGGTGCCGGAAGACTGGAGGGTGGCTAACGTGGTGCCACTGTTTAAGAAGGGTAATAAGGACAAGCCGGGGAACTATAGACCAGTGAGCCTGACATTGGAGGCGGGCAAGTTGTTGGAGAGAATCCTGAGGGACAGAATGTACATGTATTTGGAAAGAGGGACTTGGGGGAGGGGCGTCGGAAATGTGATAGGTGGAAAGAGGTCAAGGTGAGGGTGATAGGTCAGACTGGGGTGGGGGCGGAGAGGTCGGGAAGAAGATCTCAGGTTAGGAAGGCGGTGCTGAATTTGATGGATTTGACTCCTCTGGGACACCCGGACCAACCAACCCAACCACCCAGTGGCTCAACATTTCAATTCCCCCTCCCACTCCACCAAGGATATGCAGGTCTTTGGACTCCTCCATCATCAGACCACAGCGAAACGACGGTTGGAGGAAGAACGCCTCATCTTCCACGTAGGAACCCTTCAACCACAAGGGATGAACTCGGATTTCACCAGTTTCCTCATTTCCCCCCAGCCTGTCTCAGTCAAATCCATCAAATTCAGCACCGCCTTCCTAACCTGAGATCTTCTTCCCGACCTCTCCGCCCCCACCCCAATCTGTCCTATCACCCTCACCTTGACCTTTTTCCACCTATCACATTTCCGACGCCCCTCCCCCAAGTCCCTCCTCCCTACCTTTTATCTTAGCCTGCTGGACAAACTGTCCTCATTCCTGAAGAAGGGCTAATGCCCGAAACGTCGATTCTCCTGTTCCCTAGATGCTGCCTAACCTGCTGCGCTTTTCCACCAACACATTTCCATCTCTGATCTCCAGCAGCTGCAGACCTCACTTTCTCCT